>NW_005842509.1:225123-226606 GCF_000455745.1 Alligator sinensis
AGACCTCTTAAACCAGAAAGAAGCAAGCTTTTTGGTCAGACAAGCCTCATGGAGTAGAGGACATGTCACTGACATCGACATGGTGACGATTAACATCCATTGGCCTATTCCCATTCCAGCGCTTGTAGCAGGACTGATCAAACAAAAGGCCCATGCATGGCATGACGGCCGGCCAGAACACACCAGTGCAGAGCAGCTTATGCTAGCTATCATTGGAGTTTCGTATTGTGCCTGGAACCCCAGAGCATGTGCACTGGGATTAACACCACTCCAGCGAATACGACCGTGGCCTCACCGTCACCTGCGGAACCCTGGAACTGTTCCGATAACCATCCACAGTATAGACAGTTGTCTCGAGATTTATGGGTGAAAGAACACAGGTGTTTTACGAATTATGCTGAACCCAATGGTGGATCACCCCGTAAGTAACCTCCTTCGTCAGTTGCCAAGACTGCGTATCCTAATGGAGCCGAAGTTGTCCAGCGATCAGGAACCTCAACGTCCGACAGAGGCTCGAAATACAAGACACCGTGAGTCCGAACGACCAGTGTTACACCAGAGAACACAAGAGGAGCAATACATGTTTGGATTTCTCCTACAGCGTTCTGGACTTAATAAGCGACAGCTTCGGATTTTGGGGGATGCGGGACAATGGCAACTGGCCTACGAGTTAGGTTTTCACTACCTAGAAGAATTTGATGACGACTCCTCGACAATTTCGTCGAGTTGTTGAGTATACCAAAAGGCTGTTTAGATTAGAATCATGTTTATATATCTGTATTATATGTTTAATAGTGATAGTGAGTTTGATTAACCACTTTATCGTGTGGATCCGTATAGGCTTTGTAAATATTAGTGAAATAACCGTTTTAAGAAAGTTCTTTTACAGATCCGAACTTCAGAGTGCGTGGTGGAGAAAGGCCCCGAGAAGGACATCACCGAAAGAAATAAAGGCCTGATACGCGACTCCGCCATGACGCCCACTGAAGCCCTGATCATTCAGTTTTTTATTATGGATATAATTATGTGTATATTTGTGTGTGCCCGTTATTATTTAATTCGATCCCTCGAGGACGAATTTCTTATGTTAGCTGATTTTGTATATGTTTGTTTAGTTCCACGAGCCGTTAACAGAGCTACTGATGACCTGAGCGATAGGCATGAAGTATAATTCTGTTATGCCTTCAGCAAGGGGGGATGTCATAACCCAAAGGTATGATTTTGTGTGTGCTTCGGCACCAGAATTATTCCCGCCAGGTTATGGCTTCATTGCATGGGAGAGTTTTCCACTGCAGAGGAGAACCCCGGTGCAAGCAAGAGTTTCCCGCCTATTTGCAGCTTCTTTTGCAGAGTGCATTGCTCAAGTTGCAAGAGAAATGCACGGTGCAAAAGAGTTCCCGCCACCCGCATGCAAATTTGTGTCCCGCTATTGGCTAGTTCTAAATTATTCCCACGTGGCGGCCAGTGATTGGCTTGCTAGCCA
>NW_005842509.1:227861-235442 GCF_000455745.1 Alligator sinensis
TTTCCTGCCTATGCAGGGGGTCGGACTCGATGATCTATTGAGGTCCCTTCCGACCCTAACATCTATGAATCTATGAATCTATAAAAACCCTTCGTCAGGCTAAGGAAGTTTCAGCAGTTGGTGTGTGCTCTTCCTGGATGGAACACTTATAGACAAGGATAGAGTAATTACAGTCTAATGAAGGCAAACCCAAAAAAATTAATCCATGATCTCTAGCACCTGTCACCTTCTCTAAGCACTTTCCAAACATTAATTAACCACACCTACCTCAAAAGGTAAGCGTAATTATACTCATTTTTGCAAAAGGGCAACGAGACAGGGATTCCATGACACGGGTAGGAACATAAAGCCAGGAAACCTGACACTCATTCTCCATTTTTCCAAAATGAGAAATTATTTTTTTTCCTACTGGAGAGGACACAAGTCAATACAGAAGATGAGATTATCATTCCATAAAAAAAAAAATGTTGTTTAGGCTGGAACAACAATTTAAGGTCTCATTTGGCAGAGCTGGTAGAGGGAGGCGTAAGTTCCAACAGAGGAAGCACCTTTCCAGCAAAAGCTCCTTGCACCCTCCAGGGACACACTTCCAGGGAAACTAGGAAGCGTGGGATATGGGACCTTGAATTCCAGTCACAGTTTCATAGACTGTATACCAATGAGAGAGTTTCCAGAGAACCAGTGGGTTCCTCAGTTGTACTCACCATATGCCTTTTTTAACACCACCAATATTTGATGCTGTTACACTGACCCTTTGTCATATTCCTACAAATGAGGTTGTGGTCCTCTCATCACCTGTTACCAGGCTTCCTGGCTAAGGTTTCATCATCGGTGACCTCTGCCCTCCAGCACAAAGTGGAACAAACCCTCAGCAAATTTTGCCCCATAGCAGGCTGGACCAGCACCTCAGACAACAACACCATACAATTTTGTTGACAAGTTCGAACCATATGGCCAAGACCTGTCTATAGAAGAAACCAATACATTAGAACCTAAAAGCATAATAATAGGATGAATGAACGTAAATCAACATGGTTTTATAAAAGAAAGAGCATACCACAAAATACTACCTTTAGAAAGTGAGCAAAATTAAAAAGTCAATGAACAATGGGAATGCATTAGATTTACATTTGTAGTAACATTGTTTAGGAGTTCATGGGTAAGAAAATTTTCCCAAACAGTTTTTACAGATTAGCTCAGGTACAGGAAATTCAAATGTTTTCCTTAAGCCTCTACTTACTGTTACTTTATAGATACAATTTTGTTTTCATTTAATTTATCTTGTATTTAACTAGTCTTTAATGAGACTTTTGGTGCCTTACTGCCTGGGAAATTATTACTGACATTGGAAATATGGTGCTTGGTTAGGAACATTGTACTGAAGATACTCAGTTGCCAGACATATTGTAAACAGAGCATAATTACTGTATTTACAGTTGAACATCAAACTGGGAAGAGGTGCCAAGTGGCATTCTACAGAAGTTAATATTGGGACTGATACCATTTAATATCTTCCTTAATAATTTGGAAAAGGAAGTAAATTGTACATTGATTGAACATACAGTAGACACAAAATTAAGATGAACTGCAACACAGCAGGTGGGGAGGTTGAAAAAACAGAAAGATTGGAGATATAAGAGAGAAGGGCGTATTTAAGTGGGATGCAATTTAATGTAGATAAATGTAGAATAATAAGCTTGGGGAAATTAACACCCGGCTCAAGCATTCAAATGGGAAAATGCCAATTTTCGTTGAAAAAATTTTCAATAGATTTCACAGTTTATTCGCACTGAGAATTCACATTGGGGTATATGCATCAGGTCTGACAACTTGTTTGCTACATTCCAGCCTGATGTGATTTTTAAAAAGGAAGAAAAACAGATTCCACCCAAAACCTACCTTTTAAAATTCAATGTATTTTCTTTAAAATGTGTATATTCTGCTCATCAGATCTACTACATATATAGCAAAGTTGTAAGCTTCCACACACACATTCAGCAGCATGACATGTAGAGATCACTTGAAGGGGTGAGGTGGAAGTTCAGATGGCAACATAGTTCAGGGCCTTGTCACATACTCACTTGCAATGATTGCAAATCACTGGCATATTGTGACATATTAAAGTTAGTTTGTGTTAGGAAAGAACCCTTACCTGAAAGGAGATAACACTGCAATGTCACGAATCTCCCTGCTTGCATTTTAACTGCACTTGGCAAGTGTTAAATTGAAAGTGTGCCAACAACTGCCCCAACTGCTAACTACTGTTTCTCCCTTGGCTGATATAGTTCAGTGCTTTGGAAGCCATTGGACCACAGTTCTGCTTCTGCCATGGTCAAAATGTTTCAAGTGGCAGCATAGTGGAAGCTGGCACATGCAGCATAGTGAATCTGGAAAGGATTATTTGGCCACTGATTTCTTTTGATAAAAGCTCATTTTATTCCAGAAGCTAGCCAGCCTTTTGATGAAAGCTATGAATCTATAAAGTAAAACAACACGTAGAAGTCTAGCAGGTCATCCTAAACTAAACTAAGAACAATAAAAACCCCACACCACAAAAACTGAAATCATCGCTCCATCAACTATATAATGTAGAACTGAATATGCAGAACACTGAATTTTAAATATCATCCACAGGACTGAAACTCTCAAGAATATATTGTCCACTAAAATTAAGTTGCATATATATATAACATATTAGATTGTAGAAAAGTGTTTTCTGTGTACCAAGTTAAAACTACATAAGTTATTTCAATGGATCACTCTTGAGTAAGTGAAGAACACACAATCTTGTCCTGTTATGTATTTAATGATCCATACTCAAATGCAGTCAGACATTTTGCCACACAGAAGATTAGCTACAATATAAGAAAAAAAGATTATAAAAGTGAATACAGTTTGGTTAGGAATATAATAATCCAGTTATGGCTGACAGGTATGAAATAGCTGATGCAACAGCAATCAATGCTATTTTGTTTATTTATGTTAAAGGGCTGCTTACCAAGGGGAGCCATATATTCTGAAACCCCTCACTGTCACTTCAGAGTCCTGAAGATAGATGCAATTTGTTAGAAGAGACTGTACATTTTCATAGCTCTCTGGCTTCAGCTTAGATACAGATGGGAAGTAGTAAAAGTCCTGCTTGATTAAGTCTGCCATGAACTCTTGGTCAAAGGTCAGTTCATGATTTCCTGCTATTACAATCTTGTATTCATATGGAAGGCTACCTAAAATAATGAAAAACAGCAAATCTTAGTTATCTTTCAGTTTCAGGTACAAAAAAGAAACTCATAAGAGTACTGTACTATATAACCTCCTAGGCATTTAAAAGACTGAGATCCATAACTGTAGCCCTCATTGCCTTAATTGGGTATGACACTCATGCCTCCAAGGTCAGAAGTTGACTCTTCACTTGCATAGGATCACATGTGGTCACCTGACATTAATTTTTAACCTTAAAACAGACAGGTCTTCAGTAAAATGTATTTGGTATTCCTTACAGGTATGATTTATCAAGAGGACAGGGTTTGGGTTTAAAGGGCATTGGGCACAACTCTTGATAATCAACACCAGTTCTTTTATGGTGGCATTCTATTCTTTCCTGGCCATCTACAGGGCATTTTTGGTACTTACGTAGCCAGAGATATTCTATTCCTGGGCAGGCAGACCTGCAGACATGGGTGACTATGTTTGGGCCCGCTGGGAGTTGGGGAACTCTCAACTTTCCCTGCAAATAGCTGAGTGCCTAGGGCACTCACCTAGGAAGCTGCAGGGCATGGGTTCTGAGTTCCCATTCACTCTGAGGCTTTGAACTGGGTCTCTCAAACTTCCTAGCACAGCATTCTCCTTTTGAAGCTGACAAGAGGGAGATATGTGGGGCAGAAGGAAGTGAGTAAGCCAGAAGATGCGTGGTTCAGTGGAGTAGCTGCTGATTTGGAATGAAGACACCTGGTGTTCTAGCCAGGGCCATTGCTCCCAATGAGGCAAAAGCTGCTTCCCCTGCTTGCTCACCATCTTTTTTTCCCCCCAAGGACTATGTTAGTGGCTTAGCTTCAAAAGGAGCATGGAAGAAGGAAGCGAGTAATTGGTTCAAGCCCCCAAGAGCTCCACGCAGTGCCCTAGCCACTGAGTTACAGGGCAAAAGAAAAGACACAAATGCACACCTGTCATTAGGTCTGTCCTAAAAACGTCAAGAATAAAATTACACACACATACCCTAGGAAATGTTTACGTATTAGGAGCCTGCTGTGACTACATGCAATAAACACCCCACATGGTGGGAACATTTGCAGCAAATAATGTTAACTAGATAGGTAAATCAAATCAGTGAACGCTACTCAACAACTGGCTTGGGGCATGCACTGTAAAGAAGTGAGAACCCCCAGGTAATCCGCACGTGCACACTCAGATGCATTGCATGACATCTGCACTGCAACAGAAAATTCCTACCAACCTCCACACAATATTCCCAGCTGGATCCTGTACTTAAAATCAGGGATCACCACTCGTAAATATCCCATGTCCCAGCTACATTATCAACCTGTGTGTGTGCATGAACATGCACATGCACGCTCACACACATGCACGTGCATGCACACACACAGGTTGCATGTGCACATGCACACACACAAAGAGGTTGATATTGTAGCTAAAGTGGACCTACATATATGAGCATCTATTAACTAGGTACAGCAATACTAGTATCCTTGACAAACAGAAGGAAATTGCATGCCATGGTACTGTTAACAATTCCATTTCTATTCTGTTTTCTAAATCTTTTCCAGCTCATCTGATCCATCCATCTAGAAGCCAAGAACCTGTATGAGCTGGTTATAGTTGTTGCTTCCACTAATGTATTTATGTCATGTTGCTGTCTGTGGGTGTTACTTAGGCAAATTAGCAAATTACTCTAAATGTACAGTGACATTTATTATAGTAGCAATCTGAAGCACTGCTGCAGTTACAGGTCTGTCAGATTTTCAATTAACAACTCTGTTTTTGATGAGTTTGCAGCTCAGTTTTTTATTTTCATTCCATACCCAGGTAGTACTTGCTACATTTATCTTCTCCCTTCATCCCAGCAAAACGCACTTCTTACTTTGATTAGGACATGACTAAAATAGCTAATTTTTGCTGTTTTTACACACTTTGGTTGACCTTACAAATCCTGTTCCTACCATGATTTACAGACAATCTTAAATTTTCATGCTACCTACTCTTATTGTATACAGTTAAGCACATGAAGAATCAGGGCCTACTTTGTATAGAAGATCCTGACTGTATAAAAGACAGAAGAATGCTGGTAGGTTTAGTATAGAGGATCAAAGCAGTGAGATTGACTGAAATAAATGTGCTGACTGATTTTGATATATATATATATATAAATGCCTACGGGATCTGTGCAAGAACAGATGCGAGTGTGCTGGTGAGTGGAGTGTTCCTTTCTGCCCTAAGTCTAACATGTTATAACACTAATGATAAGTTTAAGGCAAATGTAGAGGCCTTCTTGGTGCTGAATATTGTACACAGTACTCTGCCTGATCCTCTTACTTCTGAGGTAGTGGTAAAATTCCCCTTGTTTTTATTATGTACAGAATAAGGCACTGAGCCAAATCCCATAAAGTGCCCTCTGCCTTTTAAATACCCTGCCTTGAAGGACTATGTTCTTACAAAACAAAAATAACAAATTTTTGTCACAAATTTCCATGTTAACCATTAATTTAAATCAGCAACTTTCTAACCTATACACATCTCATACTGAAATTAATCTGAAGGAAGCCCTTTCAAATCTTTTAATATGATTATTATTTTTCTTAATAATTTTTATTTAAAAACATATTAAATATTAGGGATACTTAAGAAAAACAGCAAAATAATTTAAAAAAGCCTGAACCATTGATTTAAGAAAAAAAATCCTCACTAGGTTCTCTATGAAAATGAATGCATATTCATCTGCAGTTAATTTGGAAATTAATCTAATCTCATAGCTATTGAAACATTTGCATAATATTTTTTGAATTTTTGAATCTTTGACAAATCATTATGCCGTTGTACAATGCCTAACATTTCCATCAATAAGTAAGGTGAATTTATTGGTTTGCATTTCATGTTTTAATTAGAGGTGCAAACTTTGAGACAGACATTTTGGAAAGTATTACTAACTGGATGTTCTGACTCTAACCCACTGCAGATAAACAACTGAATAAGATGTATCTACTTAAGGCACTAAAAGCTTTTCTTATTATCTACTTAACAGGCTACATCAGGATAAACACATGACTGATGCCTACCTATCTTTAAACACGTTGGGCACATCCACACATGCAGACACATGTGCTTGCAGCAGCTCAAACAGAAGCAGTGAAAATCTGAGCCGGGGCTTTTTGCCTCAGCGTATGTGCCTGGACACTCACTTTGGTGTGGTGCAAGTTGTGCCACTTGGGGAGCCTGCCTGGCTTTTCCCGGATCTGCAGCCAGGGGCCCCAGCAGTGTAAAAAGCTGCCCTCAGTGTAAAAAGCTGCCCTGACCTGGCCCCTTCAGTACAAAAAGCTGCTCTGGCAAGTAGCTCAGGGCTACTTGCTCTCAGGAGCTTCTGGGTTGTGGCCAATTGGTACCTGGGGACACTACCCCTTGTGCCAGCAGGACAGCTGAAGCAGTTCTGAGAGTTCCCTGCAGCAGTCTGGCAGTGGGGGCTGCTGCCTGGCTGTGATCTGCTGCGTACCTGCCAGACCCAGATAGGGACTGCACAGCTAGTAGAGGCATCTTCCCCTCTGGGCCAGCTGCCAATGGGCTGTGGCTGAGGAGTTGGTCTTTGTGTGATACTACTGCCATGTGTGCCCCTGCCTGGCCATCTGGGCAGTTATTGCCCAGAAGATGTTCCCAATGTAGTGGCCTGCTTTGAACTGTCAAAGCATGTCCTCCTGGTCCCAACTGGCCAGGAGGTCAGCCTCCAACTGGGCCCAAGGTGCTAGCTCTGAGCAGGCTCCTCTGCATGGGTCCTGCCACTTGCCTCCCTAGCAGGAATTCTGGTGTTCCCTATTTGAAAACTGAAAAATCCCTGATAAAAAATCCCAAAGTCACTCTGTAAAATACCCTAAAATCCATGTTCCTCCACAATTAAAACAAAAGACCATTATGTATAAAGACAGAGCGAGACAGAGAGACAGCGATCAGTTAGGCAATGTTTTATTGATATATCTACAGTGTTAAAGCAATTTGGAAGCCTACCAGTGTCTCTATCATCATAATAAAATAAATTCTAAATACCTATGTTTTGCTGTTTGCCTTTGGTTTTACCACAGAGCAGTTAGAGCTCCCTGTGACCCCTTCACTAACCAGGATGTGAGGACAGCTGCCCCTGCAGCCACAGCTCCTGCCAGCAGGTCTCATCCTATCTGGCAGCTAAGCACATGGGTTGTGCGCTGGGGGGATGTAGGGTTTGTAGAACGGGGGTGAGAAGAGGGGTGGGAGGATGTGTGTGGCTGTGGGTGGATCATGGGGAGACTGTGGGGGGTGGGGCTGCTCAGGAGGGGTGGGTCCCCTGTCCCCTGCAGGGCATAGACCCCCTGCACAGCTGATGGACTG
>NW_005842509.1:236145-237145 GCF_000455745.1 Alligator sinensis
GCGGGGGCCAGTTCTGACTGCCCTCCCCTACCCTGTGCTGTGTGGGAGGGCTCTGCCAGTGAGTGTGGGGCTTTTCTTTGGTTTTTTTGCCAGGATGCTAGAGCCAGGCAGGGCAGCGAGAGATGCTGTGGCTGGCCACCAGAATGTCTCTGTGGAGGACACAAGGCTCTGGTTGCTTCAAGGCACGGTCCACCCTGACCTGCTTTTTTTCCGTGGGATATTTTTTGACCCCTGGATATCCAGGGAGATGCTGTGGCTGGCCACCAGAATGTCTCTGTGGAGGACACAAGGCTCTGGTTGCTTCAAGGCACGGTCCACCCTGACCTGCTTTTTTTCCGTGGGATATTTTTTGACCCCTGGATATCCAGGGGTCTAATTTGGGGCAGGAAGGTGATGGGGCCAGCAGGGGTCCCTCCATGGTTCCCTCCTCCAGCCCCTCCCATCCCCTACTGACCAGCACAGAGCCCAGGTCCAGCTCCCTGCAATTGGCATGCTGCCTGCTCTGCATGGGCAGGCAGCGTGCTTCAGCACCAGGGCAAGGGCCAACCATGAGATGCTGTGGCTGGCCACCAGAATGTCTCTGTGGAGGACACAAGGCTCTGGTTGCTTCAAGGCACGGTCCACCCTGACCTGCTTTTTTTCCGTGGGATATTTTTTGACCCCTGGATATCCAGGGGTCTAATTTTGCCCCCATGCTGCACATTTGCAGCACGGGGAATGCTTTTTTGTTCCCGCACATGCCTCTTGCAGCGTCTCAAAGGGCTTTGAGACGCTGCAAGAGGCATGTGCGTGCTCGTCTGGATGTGCCAGTTGGTGCTACTGTTTGGCTCTGTTTCTATGAAGGAAGCTGACCTGGGAGTAGCATGGGAACATTAAGTATATAAATAAATTTGAGACAGTATAATATTTTTGTGAGAATTCTGCACATAGAGACAGGGCAAACTATAGCCCTTACTGAAACACTAAATAGAGCACATAAGAAACAGATATGCAACTCAGG
>NW_005842509.1:237176-242526 GCF_000455745.1 Alligator sinensis
AGAAACATGTATAATAAGATACACTGTTGGACTTTTACATACATTTATACCTAGAAGAAAAGGAGAAAGTATGGAATTTTGAGAAATTACATATTTTTATAATTTCTTATTTTAGACTGCAAATAATTTTGTCTCAGCCCGAAGATCCCCAGGATCTGTGCAAATGAGATGCTTCTTCTGGCTGCTAGGCACCATACATTGTGCAGAAGAATTTTTGGCTAGAGACAGAAAACAAAAAGTCTCAACTGTTTTCTGTAACAAAAATATTGTTACTATTAAACTGAATAATTTTGCAAAATAATATCAATTCTCATGAAATGTTCTGTGAAAAATTAAAACAAAATTGTATTTAAAATTTATTTTCAGAAAAAGCAGAAATTTCATTTTTTTATTTCAATTTTTTTTCAAAACAATTTGAAAACCTCTGGGGGGGATTTTTTTTTTAAATTGGTTTTGTTCAATTTCAAACCAAAACAAATTCTGAAACATCCACATTAGCTATGAAAAGGAAGTTCCAAGTGTTGACAAACTCCAAAACTAGCCACCGGATTCTAGGACTCCTTCTCCTCAGCCACTTCTAGTACCCCTAGCCGTGGAACAATGGAATTCAAAGCTGGCCCTTTCTTCAGCTTCTTGCAGGGGTAGTGACTGAAGGTGGAAATGAGAGCTCAAGATCTCCCTGTTTGCCTACTCCTGCAAATTTCCTTCCTTCTCCCTCCCCTTCTTCCTTCCCTTTTATTAATGTATCCCTTACACACATAAGAATGTTAGAAGGACACCATCCTGCACCCAAGCTGCTTAGGTTCTACAAAAGAATAGCTTTCTATACAATGGATATCACCACTAACTCTCATAAATTCATTTATTAGACAATAGGGATCTTTGATATTTGAAAATCCAAATGGTTCATACTTGATTCATGTCTACCTGAAAAAGCTTATCCTCCCTCCTTACTAACATTTACACATTCTTTGGTGACTCCAGCAGAAGTTAATCAGAACGTATCTTATCCTGTCTTCGCTTAATACAAGGATTTGCTAATACCTTTGGTAATATAATATGTGGGTAATTGTTCAGTTGGTAACATTTATGTTTATTCTTTTCATTGCAGTAGATAACTAATTAAGAAAATCAACTAAATATCTTTTTTTTGCATTTTTGTGTGTCAATTACAAAATTATTACAGCAGTTTTCAAACAGCAGTAGAACCTTTATATAGCAAACATAATTTTTACAGAATAACTTGAAATGCTGTTTAACTATCATTGGAACAACCAACTGCATATTTCAAATTACTGAACAAAATTTGGGATCTTTTTTTTTTCCCTATTTCACTGTATTGGAGTTCTTCCTAACTATACTTCTGTGTATTTAAAAAGTCATCATTTTATTGGCAATCCTTTTTTAGGTTAGACAAACACTGCAAATAATCAAACAGTAAATGCAGTGTGTTTATATTCTAGATACTGCCTATAGTAAAGTGTTAGGAGTCTTTACCAGTAACCCATTTTTTTCTGCATATACAGACTTAAACCTGTATCAACTTGCAGTTTCAAAAAGATATATGCAGACTTCTAGCAGCATGATGAACAGAACCTGGAAATGTTTTAGTATTCTCTAAAAGCAACAACAGTCTTACAAATGCCTACTTAATGCTTTCCCACCCCCTCTCATTTGAACCTTTTAGAATGCAGCAGTGAACGATACAGTAAAAAGACCGTTACAACTATCACAGATCGCTTTTTTTTGTGTCTCTTTGACAGTTCTGTGTTTAAACACGGGCTAATGTCTGAGAAATTTACATTAACATACTTTTTCTATGGTGTATAATCTGAAATAACGTTGTAAATGAATGCTCCTCCTTAAGTCAGCTGTAAACTGCTAGATATAGCCATCTTTGCCACATAAAAGTAGGCAATTAAATCAAACATTCAAGTTACAAATAAATGTGCTTTTCTCTAAAACCTACATCTGCAAAATGAACATTTTTAAATGCATAAATATATAAAAATCAAACGAGAAAAAAGAAGTTACAGGAACATATGTTGGAAAATATTAATATTAATATTCAAATACATATTCCTGAGTTTAGTTGCATGTACAGTAGTTGGGAAAACTTATTGATAAATGAAATTAACCTCCTTCCAGCTTAGAAGAGTTATGGCTCTTTATTTAACTCAGTTTTGCCTATGCAGATTCAAGGCAAAGTCCCCCTGTACAACATGGCTTATCCCCTAAACCTGAAGGTGAATTTTACCTTGTAAGAATATTCTCTTTATATTTAAGCTATAGTATGGAAATTTACCACTATTTCCCTTTTTGTACTAAAAAAACCCCTCAGACTCTTAAAAATTCTTATTGAGGAGACCATATTTACAGTAGCTCTTTTTGCCCTTTTAAAAAAAATCTACTTTTGGTTTATAGCATGTATCTGGGAATAAGGAAAGGAAAGGACATAGAGAGCTGCGTAAAGAAGTAACAATTAAAAAAAAAAACTTTAAACTTCCTTCAAGGATTTCTTGACAAGTTGATACAGATTCCAATTCAGATCCAACAAAGGTGCTTTCAGTGTCTCCCAGGTTTCATTTTCTGAAATGGAAAACTATTAAAGGGTGTGTCAGTAGATGCAGTGCACACCATTAAGAATAATATTTAATATTTATGTATGATACTTCATGGCATGCAGTCAAAGCACTTTACAGACAGCAACTAATTATGGCAAATGGGTATTATCCCATTTTACAAAAGGGGAACAAAAAAAACTTCCTGTAATTTTCATAAGCAGACAAGGGAGTTAGGTGCACAGTTCCCACCAAATGGAACATGGGTGCCTAGCTTCTAAGTCCTTTGAAAACCCCAGCTAGAAGCAGCAGCAGACGCAGAATTAGATTCTGAACTTCCTGCCTTTGTTGGTGCCTCTAAACCCCACTGCCTTTGTGAAGAAACTACAGGAAGTCAAAGGAGGTGGTAAAACTGAATGCAAATCGGGAATCAGAGCCAGTGTTTTTAATAGGAATCCTAAAAAACAAATCGATACTGAGGGCATAAAGATGTCAATAATTATAGAAATAATTATTAGTAATTTCTATTGAAAGAGATTAAATAATTTTGCCTTCAACCATTCTAATTCACATGGGTCCAAATCCTATGCTGCAACACAGCTACTTTTCCCCTTAATGCAAAACAGCCCTCATTTTGTGGTCAGTTATGGGGAATGGCCAAATGTAAGATGGAGATACTCTGGCATATGACATATGGCTTCCTGATGCTGATATAGGAAGCATAGCAGGAAGAAACGTGTCATGGCCCAGGTTCTTTAAATTCAATCTTGTTGTCTTTAATGTCTTACTGACCCCTTGGCAAACAGTGCAATAGAGGGACTCAGGCTGCTCTAAGTCCCAAGCATGACTGGCTCAGACCAGAAGATCAACTCTGCATGCATCTCTCCTGATCTGTGCTATCTGCTTCTTAGCAGTAGCTAACAATCTGAGCCACTGTACACTAAAGAAGTGCAATGAAAATCAACATTTTTTAGCATGTCCAGTCTTTTAAAAATGACATCTGTTCTAAATCCCTATGCAGCTCAGTGTTTCTTACTGCATTTCCAAAGCCATTCTTTTGTAAATAGATAATTAGTACTTAAATACTCCTTTCAAGGGGCTTCTACATTAACATAAAAATAGTGTAATTACTGCTGGTCAAAATGGCATGACTACAATTTATAAATTCTAATCTCTTTTGCTGCTCTGAAGCTGAATTTCTCTCTCAACAACAAATTTTAATGTCTTAAACATGAATATTATTGCAACCTAAAGTATGAAATACCAGTAAAAACAAGAAGGAAAATATCCACTGTCACTGAATAAGATTCCATATTACAGAAGAACTTTAAACTATTCTAGTGTGTTACTTTCTTTGATGAAGATCTCTATATTATACAAAAAAATTAACACAATATCAGCTACAGATTAAAATTAGCTGACTTTGATCTAAATAATAAGGTCATAAGCATTAATAGTGAGTCATACATAGTGAGTCATACACTAGCATCATTGCAGTAAGGTAGGCATTTTAATTCTAAAAGCATTATTGAAGAACTAATATTTTGTGGAATAGGGTAAATTTCACCTTTGGGATGGAACTTCAGACTTCAGTTCACATCCCTAAAGTACATTTACGTTGAAAAGTCTGATGAAATTCAGTTTTGCCATTTTAAATATTCAAATAAAAATAATGCCTTTGACACACAGGAAAACGCATTCGGAAATAATGAAGCTCTGAACATTTGAGAAGTTGATCTTTTAAATCTACACCCAACAATATCTTGGCTTCAGATGCACTTGCATATACCGGTATGGGCACAACTAAAGCATTAAAGATAGACCATTTAGTTCAAATTCCATGAATGTAACACATACAGCTCCACAGTGCACAAAGGACCCTGGAGTGTGCAATATTTGGAAGATAGTAAGGTAGGCTGGGTAAAAAAGGCAGGCAGCTGAATCAGACAGGCTTTTTCAAAAGCTGCCATTAAAACAATGTACATATGTGAATGTGTATGCATATGTACGTATGTAGGGGTGGGGAATTGAATTTGATAACTACACTAGGGAGCACAGCATTGGATTTGTTTCATAAATCATCTAACAGACTTTTGCATACTGAATAATCATCAATAACATCAAAAAGAGCACAAGGGACAGCTACAGTGTATACAGCAGGGGCAGGCAATTATTTTGTGTGGAGGGCCACTTGATGAGTTTTGGCGAACTCTCGAGGGCAACATGGGTATCCCCACCCCTTCAGTTGCCCCAACTTCTGGTCGCCATCTTGGAACCGGAAGGCCCACCCCCTGACCCTTGCTGCCAGAAGCCCCGCCCCGACCCCTGACCCTTGCCACTGGAAATCCCTCCCCTTGCACAACTTATCAGGTAGCAAGGGGTTGCGATCCCTCTAACATCCTGCCCCAGCAGTGGGGTTTCAGGGGCATCAGACCTCTCCCAGAACTTTCCCCCTACCTGTGCCAGCTGATCCCAAAAGGAGGAGGCTCCGCTGCCACTTCTGCTGGCCAGTGCCAACCCAGTCGGGCTTGCCCCATCCCCAGCGGCACCTGGTAGGCTGGCTTTAGCCGTATGCTGCTCCGGATGAGACTGACCTGGCCGGGTCTGCACTGGCCAGGAAAAGCAGCATGCAGCTGAAGTCGGCTTTCCACATGCTGCTGGGGACAGGAGGAGCCCGGCCAGGTCTGCACAAGCCAGGAAAGGCGGCATGCAGTTGAAGTCGGCTCCTCACATGCTGCTGAGGACGGGAGGAGCCCGGCCGGGTCTGCACTGGCCAGCAGAAGTGGCAG
>NW_005842509.1:242704-259327 GCF_000455745.1 Alligator sinensis
AGGGGAAAATGCAGCTGAGCCCCTGCTGCTCCGGCTGGGCTCATCCTGTCCCGAGCGGCACATGGCTCCGCCACCACCTCTCCTCCCTGGTGCTGACTGGGCCGGAGCTGAGGCCCAGCTGCTGCTTCCCCTCCCCAGTGCCAGCCCAGCCCAACCCTACATGGCCCAAGTGGCACGGCATGGGGAAAGCCTGCCCAGCAGCCACTTTGCTGGGCTTACCTGCAGGGCAGGGCCCTTTCCAGTCCTGTGCAGCAAAGCAGAAGGTGGCCCAGACAGTTTCCCCTCACCAGCGCCACAGGTTCTGGCCCAGTCCCCCCGCCCCTCTCAAGCTGCAAACATGGCCTGAGCCAGGGGCGGGGTGAGGCCAGCTGGGTCAGGCTGAGGTCAGGGTTGGTAGCCTCACAACCAGAACCCAAGGAAACAGCCTAAGGTGCTGCAGCCGGTGGCTAGTACTGCTGGAGGCTTTTAGAGAGAGCCTCCAGCAGGAGGTGGCCCCTTCAGCCACCATTACATGGATTTTGAAGGGGCTCCGTGGGCCAGAGGGAAGTGCTTGGCGGGCCAGATCCGGCCCATGGGCCGTATTTTGCCCACCCCTGCTATACAGGATACATAGTATGCAATGTTAAAAGCCAGCTTAACCAGTCTGCAATATAAGCTGGTGCATATCTAGGCATATCATCGCTTTATTCTCAAATGCTGTAAGTGGTGTCATTTTTCAAATGCTGAGCATACTGAAAATCCAATGTATGTTCATGTTGCCCCCTGACCAATCACTGAAGACAGGATCAGAAAGTTTCAATGGACTCCTGACCAACCACCAGGGCTTGCCACACCATTGTTACATACGCTGAATTTCAGAAAGTACTCTGGGCTTCAGAGTTTGAAAAAACACTAGAATAAAAAAATGGAGGTGGGAGCAATGAGAGAAAAATAATATGGGTAAAAATAAGAGGAAGAGGGCAAATTAGAGAGGGAGGGGGAAAAAAGGCAGAAAGGGTTTTATACTCTGCTTCAGCAAACCACGCCTAGTCATCATACCACTTGAGCACATTAAGCATTAACTTCAGTTCCATTACATTTTATTGTAAAATATACATCACATCATGGACAGGAAGAGGAAATTTGATGCAGAGAAGAAAGAAAGTACAGAAGAAGCTATTGGATTTGATAAGATGAACTTAAAAAGATCAGTGTAAGGTGAGGGATGGCTACAGAGAAAAACCAGAAAGCCAGATATCCAAGTGGGAAGGGAAAAAGAGGGAGTTAAGGAAGGAATGCATACAAGAGACCCAGACATAAAGGTGAAGTGGGATTTGGACTTTTAGTTGATGAACAGGTGGCGCTAAGGGAAGAATTTCTGAAGAGAGGAGAAACTATACTATGTCTGAAGAATGATGGGAAGGAGCTAGTCAGAGGGATAAAACAGAACAAAGATGAGAGAGAGGCTAGGATGAAGGAGGACACTCCAGAGGAGACTTCCCGTAGGCTGGTAGAGCAGGAGAAGAGATAGGAGAAGGTGAAAGTTACACCATATGCCATCACTTATTTTTTATAGAACTTGCAAGATTCTGGGTGCACTGGGAGGAGGGGAAGTTTGGGAAGGTAGAGGTCTGTTGGTTTCTGGATGTAAAGTCAAGGAGGAAAGAGACATGAAATAGGCTTGCAAAGACAGCTGGATGAGATTTTGGTTTATTTAATGATATTTAACATACAAGAAAAAAACGTATTTAATTGCTTCAAGACACGTTGGCAGATACTTAAAATATCAAAATAACCTCCCCCCACTCTCCCTAACATCAATGGAACCTTTAACAACAAAGGAAATAGCCAACAAAAGCAAAATAAGAAAAAAATCTCTACCTCAGACAAGCATAGGCTGCAATTTTAAAATAATTTTTTTTCAGCAAACAATATACATTCCGGAACACCAAAAATTCTTGTTAATAGGTATTAAATTGTTCATTTAAAACAAAAAGGCCCCCCAGAAAATGTAAATAATTTAAATAATTTATTTTGATATTTTATACACTTTTATTTTTCACACACAAAATTTCTTTCATTTTACTTTTTAAATTAATAAATATTAATTCTTTCAGTTTGTCAAGATTGAAAGAAAATGTCTTTGAACTGAGTGAAACATTTTATGATGACAAATCAAAGATAAACATTTCATTTTATGTTAAAACTTATTTTTACATCAAACAGCTATTTTAACTTTTCAGTTTTCCAAAATCCTACAAAAACCACAAAAACAATCAAAAGCCAAACATCAAGATCCACACAGTCAACACAACTCATCCCTATCTACGTGTCTCTTCAAATAGATAGGCATTAAGTATGCCTACTGGGAAATTCAAACTATTTTAAAGCAAAGCAGTAAAAGAAAACCCATGCTGAAGCATGGATATAGAAGGTGCCCAGACAAACCTCCCTTACCTATAAACTGAAGGGATTTCAGCTTGAGGACTTCTGTATGCTACTGAGATAGCTGTGAATAGCACAGGGGACAAATGATCTCCTAGGCAGTGAGAAACTAAGCAACGACCCACATGTTCTGTCCCCTCTCACTACCCACTAACAATACTTCCACCTTTCTATGCTACTGGCTAGATACTGATTTTATGTATAACAAATAATCACATTGTTTGGAATAGTTTTTGTGTATTACTTTCAGTACATTACAATAATCTGTTAAGATCCACAAAAGGTAATTAAACATTGCTATATGTTATAAAATTGTTCTGGAATGTTTGAGCATAGAGATCAAGTAGTGAGAATTATAACAAATTTAACACAAAATTATCTTGCTTGTTATCTCTCTCCCTTGTACACCTTAACATTTTTCCTTAATCAATTATTTTTATAGAAGACTTATTATTGGGCTTCCAGATTCAAATACATATTTATTAGTATTAGCCTGCCAAAATCAGGATGAAGGCTTGCTTGTAAATATTTGTTTAAGCTAGAAAGCCCTGATATTTTTCTTATTGCCTCTCAGTCTCCAGACTTCTATCAGCTTTATGCTGCTTTTACCCAATTTCACACTGGGAAATGCTGAAGCTCATAGCTAAGATAGGAAAACATAGGACAATATAAATAAAAGGGCAAAAAACAATGCTTTAAAATGCATGCTTTGTATAGAAAGTTTTTTTGTTTTTCTTTAAGGGGGGGGGGGGGGGGCCCCCCCTCCCCCAAGTTTTTTTTTTTTGTTGTAGAGGGGGGGGGGGGGGGGCGCACCCTCCTCTCCAAAGTTTAGATAATCCAGTACCAGAAAAAAAAATCCATATTTGTTTAAAATCTAAGCACTAGCCTGGTAGGAACAGACACCATAGGTTTTGGGGGGATTATTGTTTGTTTTTGTGGGGGGGTTGTTTGTTCTTTGGGGAGGGTTGTTTTGTCTGGATGCAGTGTACACTTTCCAACTTCCACTTTAATTCTCTTAAAGAACATATGCAAAACATGTAAATCACCATTTGCTTGCCCAGTGGAACAGAATTTCAGTAATCTATGCCAACAGTTGCCTACAGAAGACACCTACATCTGGTCTGCCACATCCAAATAGTAACCACAAGCACAAGCTTTGCTTTGTTTGGAATTCATCGCTACAATGCAGCTGAGCATCGGATAGAAAAACTATCAGCCTCCAGGGTTAAACAGACAAATGTTTTAGTTGCAACAACTTTTTGTGGGAAGGCAAAGCCATAACAATGAATATAGGAGTTTTTATGCAAATCACTAAAGGCCTAGTTTCTTAAATTGAAATAACATCCCTAACTGCTTTAATGAACATTTTCCTGAGCTTAAGGATGTAAAAACAGAATGGATGTGTTGTAATGTGAATTTTACTTCATCAGCTGGAATAAAAAAAAACTTTTAAGAAAATCAGATTTCTAAATGTTTCCATTTAAATCTGAAGGTAAATTAATATTCACCATTCCTGAGAGCAGGATGTTTTACTGGGGAGCAGAGAAGTTGATATATTCATTAAATCAAATATACTTCTGAAATTGCATGTAATTTAATACTTACCTAACCACTCATTGAATTTTTTAACTTCACTAGGAAGTCCCAGCTCAGTAAAATCACCAGCATGTATTAAAACATCTCCATATGGCATTTGGATTGGATCAGTTCTTGAGTGAGTATCAGAAATACAGACAAACCGGGTATATCCTGGAGGCTTGGGAGCATCATGGGGTACAGGATCCACCCTGCAAGAAATGCATCACAACAAGGTTATAAAACAGAATTATGTACATTCCTTTCATTATTTATCTTGCAATTCCCAATACTTTTTTTTTCTCATAAAAGATGGCATAATCTTCAAAATGGTTGTGACAGGAGTCACTTATTAGAACAAAGCAACCCTAGTAAGAAGTGTAAAAAAATTGAAGTTTACACCTCAATTTTTCAATATTTTGCGGTACAGGCATTTAAAGAGACCATGAGAAAAGAAATGGAAAGTACTAGTAATAACTGAAACAAATACTTATGAATAAATTAAAGGTATACCAGTATCAAAGTTAGAGACCATCCTGCATTCATTGTTTAAGTATGATTATAAAGTATGCAGAGAGAAGCTTTATTTAATAGATAGATAGATAGATAGATAGATGTAGATATATGTATATGCATGCATTTTCTATTTATAACATGTGCCTGCAAGTTATATAATTCCAACAAGCTTAATTAGCAGGTTTTTGAGATACATTTTAGTGTGTTAATGTACCAGAAGATAAGAACTCTACTGACAGCAGCTGTAAATGCACATTCAGAACTAACTATTGTCAGGACGAATATGGCAACTTTCTGGGCTTAATTACGCTAAGTAGAATCAGATGCAGTGAGGACTAGTGCTACCTTGTATTTTGTCCAATATTAAAACTCAAAACTGAGAAAAAGAAACCACTTATGAAATTTGCTTGTGATTTAGGAAAAAGAGACTGAGAGAAATCTTCTGCATTAAATATTCTTATTTTCAGCCCACTAAATCCATTCATACTCACCACATATTTCTTTAAAATATAAACCTATAGAAGCATATATACCTAACTGTACCATAGCTCTAATTCCAGTGGGAGAATTCAGGTGGAGCAAAATAGAAACATGTGAAATTAAAAACCTTATTTTTAGCAGTTTTAGCTCAGACAAAATTAAAATTCTATATCAACAATTTAGTTTTTATTTTTTTTTACCTTAAAGAACAAACATCATACATTTAGGTCTTGTTGTAATGTATCATTTTTTCCCTTCCATTTTTCCCACTTGATCTGTTTCCTTTCTTGCTCTAGTTTTTAAATGTTATTTAGGAAAAAAAATTAAAGACTGTTATTATTAATGAGAATAGTCATGTGGCCATCAGGACAATTTTCAGAATACTCTGTGAATTGGGTTAGAATTCTACTGAATTTAAGTTTGACGTATGGATAAGACATTTAACAATTTCACCTACTAGTGGGAGAGTCAGGAACAGAATTTTGTTCAAATTGTTAAACAAAGCTTACAAAATTTCTTAGCAATTTTTAAAATCAATTAAAAAGTAAACATATGCATCAATTCTCTTTGAATTAATTTTTAAAATTTCATTTTAAAGCCATTACATCAATAAGAAGGCACTAACAGCTTGTCACTTCATTTGTACAGTAGGGGTTGGGTTTTTTGTTGGTTTTTTTTGGGGGGGGTGTTAGGTTTTATTAAGAGAGAGAGGCAGGGTTTCACTATTAAATCCAGACAGCAATAACTTTTTAATGATGGTACTGCCCACATGCCTTGTCAGTTTCTCATCAGAACATAAGCCAAAACTGGGGCATGAAACACAAAGGGAAAAATATGAAATCGTATGCTAACCTGATCCTTGGCTGCCCAAATTCTCCCTCATTCTCCAATAAAAAAGTTATTGAGTATCTCTCAAGTATTCCATTTTAATTTAGGGACACTTTTCTATTATAAATGGTAGTTATAAAATGTTTCTCAGGGGTTCACAAGTATTAGCACAAAATAACTGACATGGTCCACACTGCTAGCTCCTTAAATATACTTTAGCCAAACAAAGCCCAGTGCAGCAGTAACTTGTATGTTAAGTAGCAATATACATTTTACATGCTCCTTCTCTGAAGCTGAATACAAATAACCAAACCTACCATGGCAATCCCTGCTGCACACAATAGGTATGCCTTTTCCTCATAGTTCAGAATTTTTGTTCATTTTGAGAAAAGTGTTTTCTGATTCAGCCAGGATATGTGCAGGTTTTCAATATCATACAAAGCGCCAAAGGATTTGTAATGGGTGAATGAAGTTCTTATAAGTAAATAAATAAATAAATAAAAACAAAGAAATGAATGAATAAATACAATTTGGATGAATGTCAGCGGAATGTGCACACATAAAGCTATGTACAGTGAAAATTGTTTTATGACAAATCAGATCTACATTTAAATTTCATTTAGATTGTGTAGAAAAAAATTCTTAACCAGATAATTGTGTGTTTGAATAACACCCTACTCAATGGAGAGCCCCTCTGGTAATCCATGAACTGTCTGCAATGTAAGTGAAAGTAGAGGAATGTCGTCTTTTTATTGTCCAAACACTGTTTTTCTTTAAGTAATGTATACAATTCCATGGAAGCGGAAAAGTAAAGTTAAGTTTTTAGGGCAATAGAACTGATGGAATTTAGTGCAAATGCAGGGCTTCAATGGGATTTTACAAAACAGAAATATTTCCTTGTTTGCAGCCAGTTGCAGGACAGGAACTTCAGACTCTTCAAGGCACCAAGTACCTTGTCAAAGCCTAGAAAAAAAGCTAAAGAAAATAAAATGCAATTGTGGCAATCCTATCACTTCACATTCAGAGGCATGAGACAAAGATGGGCTAGCAAATTCCTGGGTGAGGTTAGAAATACTCATGATGGTAAGACAGAAATTGCAATACAGCCTAAAGGACAACAAAGACCATGTAGCAGTTTGGAGTCAAAAAGAGGCAAAAGGAGTTTAGGGCAATTTTAAAGGCAAGTGACTTTAAATGGGTTTTATACATAACCATTTGTAACATCTCTAAGGATTCAACGAGTTTGTGCACCAATACACAAGATTCTTGCCCCACTAAAGTCAATGGCAATACTCCTCTGTCCTCAGTAATACTCACATGAACAAAAGAGATGCAAGATTACACTTTTCTCTTTTCTGTCACCATTCTCTTAATTTGTAAAATGTAAAAGCAAGCTAAATATTGTAGGTATTCACAAAACTTCTTTACCATTTCAGCGTGAAGAAAAAAATTAGTCCAGCTGTCATTACGTATAGTATTTGTTACAGCTTTATCCCATCTTTTGGACTGCACATGCTTTTTTGCTATTACATTAATTATTCATAAGTTGTTTGTCAAACCATTTTGAGACAACTTTCAAAGACCAGTCTGCCTACAAACGTCTTGCTCAAAATGGTTCACTATGTCATTTGGTTGATCTCACAAGTCACAGTGTTGTATCCAATCACTGGTTGGATCACTGCAACATTAAGCAGAATAATGATGAGTACTAAGTGGCTATTAATGAATAGCCCATTTCTAGCTCAGATTTTCTGATGGGGAAAAAAAAAAAAAAAAATCACTCATCCAACTTTTGGACACAGTGAACATGTTTGTGAATACCCAGTGGATGTCTGAATTATTCGTTATACTGTGAATATAAATCCCGCAAATCAAAGAGTCCTGAACTGAGCATTTATTTACATAAGTGTTTGTGAATCCATATTTTGGCGGGGGTTTGGGGGGGGGGGGGGGGGGGAAGAGGTGGGGTTGTTACCTGTTATTTGCCAGGTTTACAATCAAAATATATTCCCCACTAAGGATACTACATCTGTTGTAGATCTTGTATTTCAGTGGCACTTACGAGCCTCAGCTAGGGATTAGGGCCTCCATTGTGATTGGCTCATACAACAAAGCATGCCCCAAGAAGGGCAGGTTTACATTCAGACCTTTGCAGACATGTTCCACCAAAATATTTGTGCTTCTTTAAGAGAGTGTATAACTGGTACCGAAATTTAAGAAATACTATTGAAAGTTTACATACTCAGTGGGCACATCTACACATTCATTAATGCACAATAGTTACTGCACGTTTAGTTTAGTACTTGCTTAATGAAGTACTTACTAAAGGTACAGTAATTACAGTTACTGCACAGTAGGCTAATATTACGATGCAGTAGCATATTAACAGTTTTTGCCTGGCTACTGTGCAGTGTTGTTAGGTTACTGGGCATTAAGTGTAGGCATGCCCAGTTTTCTTCTTTTTTAAGAAACTAATCATGGCCTATGTTTGAAAATTACCAAATGTACTGAACATGATGGATGTGAGGAAGCCAATTAGTTATCAAGTCTTCCTAAAGTAAAAATGTTTTTATTTAAAAAAAAAAAAGAAGAAAAACAACGAACATCCCTCTGGTGTAAAGAAAAGGATGATTCTCTCTTTATAGAGTAGAATAAAATATGTCCTAAACAGTTGGATTTCCTATAAAAATATTTTAGAGTAGATTTTATATTTAATTTATTTGTAATGCCTTAACCATTTTGCACTTCCTTCTGGCTCTCAACTTTATTCAAGGTTTCATTTTGTAATTATAATCTTATGCTTTACATTAAAAGGAAATCATTTAGAGCATTTAATTTTACTGATGTTGTCATTATATGTAAAGAGTAAAAAATAAACACATTATTTTAATTACTCTTTAAGTACTCCACATCTTTTGCACACTGGTATTCAAGGAAGCTGATGGATGGGTGCCTGCACCATTGTATTTGTTGCTCACATTTTCTTCCCTTGCTGCAGGATGAATAACCACACAATAGAAAAAATATTGTCCTGGATGCAGTCTTGTTATTTCAACAGCTATTTACGTCAAGTTGCAAGTTAATAATGCTAACAATTGCAGTAAAACTGTGGAAAGTTTCAGCTATGTAAAACCTTTTGTTTTAGGTTTTAGTTGCATTGTTTTCTATTGCTGTTTTTCTTATTCCATAAATACAGCATAAATTGCTTTCCTTCATCCTTTAACAAAGTACATATGCTTCCCCTATAAACTGACTTGCATCATTACAGTAATTTTTATTAGAAAGACAGCAAAACTTTGTTCTCTGCATTCTTTTGGACCGGTCCATCAAATACCACATTGACGAGGCAATAACAATTCAGAAGGCTGTGCTAGAGCAATAACAAAACTATTATACTTACATTTGCACATGTGGGGGCTGAAAACGTCCCTGGTTAATGTTGTAGAACGTGAAAGCCTGTGTGGGGTTTGAGCTGTACTCATCCACTTCTATTATGAGTCGACTGTGCTGATGCCTTCTAGCTGCCATAATGTGCGACTGGGCGAAAGCCATGCTTGCACTGTGTAGCACTGCTCTTTTTCAGAGAATCATATCTGCTATCTTCCTACACCAATGGAAGAAGACCATGTCATCTCCTTACTTAATCAACACAGTCCCCTTTGGAAACCCTAAAAGCAGATTGAAGAGATGGAGCATAACCGTTTGACAGTTAATCTGTTTGGGATTTGCTTTATTTAATGTTAGATGAAGATTTAGGGGGTTGGGGGGGTGGAATTCACAGCTCAAAGAACTCATTACAAACCTTTCCAACTCGGCAATTTGATGAATACACTTCAGTTGGGGGTTGGAGAGAGGGAGGGAAATTTATAACAGAACTCATGGTGCAACACATTCAAATAAAAGACTTTCAAATCCAAATCCAAAATACAGTGTAGGACTTCTGGGAAAAGTTTTCCCAGCATAATTATTTACTTCAGTTTTCCCCTGGTATATTCATGAATGTTGGTATCACATACCCCCGTCAAAAATTTTTAAGTGTTTGCATGCCCAAACACAACTAGAACAGAAGCATATTTCAGTTTGTTTAAAACATGCATCACTTAAGGGTTCCTTTCAGAACCACTGTGGCATTCATCATGAAAGGAATGGGTTGCCAGTATATGCTCCAGGGATACTATGAAACAGGTATGTCAATGGGCCTCCCCACCCACATTTTATGATATTATGCCCATTTGAATAATACATTCTGAAGAACGTCATGGTTTTAGATTAAAGCTTTATACCACAGTATTCCACCTACTGCACATCCTATCCTACTTTCAGGTCATTTAGGCCCAAAATTTAGGGTCCAGTGGAAAAATGTTACAGACCAATAACAATAGAAATGTTATCACTACATTTAAACAGGAAAAATCAATGCAATTTTTTGTGTTTGAGGTCAAATATTCCTTGTTAGAAATTCAACTCAAAACAAGTGAAAGGTAAGAAGAACGGAAAAGTGAACCTGATGGCGTATAACAAAGAGTAACCACTGAAAATAACAGAAAAGAAATTAAGCTTTCCAGTTTAAATAAATGAATGCATTATTAGCAATAACAGTAAATACTGTTTTTAGAATACGATTTTAAATAATTATCATGCAATCCTAGCCCTAACTCTTTAAATTAAAATATTTTAATGTTTTATTGCAAAATACAGACCTTATTTATTTAAAAATAACTCCCAAATACTTTCCTTCAATAGTTTCACCCAAATTTACAAAAATTTAAGTTATTCACCAAAAATGTACAACTTCTGAGTGCACAACTTCTGAGTGCTGCAAGTTTCTTTAAATAAGCTTAACAACCCACCTCACAGTCTTATCCTAATGGGCCACCACTACGCATAACGGCTGGAAAAGGTAGCACAGCCTTCATAATTATTTAGGCCCAGATTTTTAAGAGTATATGGGCAACTAAGGATGTACAGAATTAAATCTGTGGAATATAGAATGTGCTGTAAGAAGTTGCATATTAAGGGTTAATACCATTTCTTCCCTGCACAGCTCTGACTTGTCACTAGAGGGATGGCAAGCAGGGGCAAAGGTAGAAGACAGTATACCTGAGTTCTGTCCCTGCTTGCAAGGAGGGGGTGGGGTGGGTGCAGGTGGCAAAGGTGTATCCTGGGATGTTGGAGGATTGCAGATCGCTTGTTTTATCTCTGTGAAGCAAACTAAAGATACCCTAACATGAGGTAGGTAACCCAGCCCAGAGCTAATCCTCGCCTGAAGGACACTCAAAAGGAACTTAGCACAAGTTTAACAAATTTGCATTTTAAGTACACTTAGTATGTCTTAAATGTAATGTGCAACTTCACCCTTAAGTCCCAATGGGCACGTCTACATGTATGCTGGACTTCACAGTTGTTATTGTGCAGTCCCAGTGTTGCACGAATTGTTTCCGATGCTGTTGCACAGTAACAATAAGCTACTGTGCTGTAGCTCATTGCTACTGCACAGTAGGTTTGGTGTCATGGTTCGTGCCTGCCAATGCTACCTCACTGTAGTGTCATGTGTAGACGTGCCCAACGACTTCAGTGGCAATTAGGAATATTAAATTTCCCAAAAATTCTGGGTTTGTCTTTTGCCTAAATTTTAATACTGCCACCAAGCATCTCAAATGAGGTGCTGGGATATTATTTTGTTTTTTTTTCTTTTTTTTTTTTTTAATGAGTTCTTGTTCTGTATGAGATTGGAATTAAATCTCCAGTTCTTGTCATGTAACTTACTGAACCTGCTGTAATAAAATGACAACTTGCTGTCAGTACCAACAGACAGGACTATAGCTTGAGAATTTAAGAACAGTTTTCCTTCTGCTGTCCACTAGAAATGAGTGGTAAAGATATGGCAGAATAAAGCCAAGAAAATGTTGGGTTTTAAACACTTTCAGATGTTGTGTTCAGGCTACAAAGCATGCAGCACAATGGAAGCATCAAAAAGCAGGGGGAGGGATGGGAAGAATGATCCTTGAAAGAATAATCAAGGATACATTTCTGTATTTAGGAAATAAGAAATTAAAAGGCAGATGTGAGATCCTCCCTTAGGAGCTTTCTGCATAAAATGGTGCATTTTTAAAAAATTCATATGGGCCAATTATAGCAAATGTCAGAGACATCTGCTCTGAGTGACCAGCATACCATTTGGAAGAAACCACTACAAATAGTGTTTGCTGAGAGATACTTTTGGCACAATCAATTATTTGCTATTCAAAATACTTTAAAACATTTCAATACATTTCAAGTTTCAATAGCACCCTTATAAGATATGAAAAAATTATCTCCATTTTACATATGGCTGAACTGAGATTACAGAGAGTTTGAAGCAAGCATTAAGCGGAAGAGCCTAAAGTTCTTAAGTCTATCTATTCTGATATTTCTATACTTAAGCACCTGTTTGATAATGAAGATTACTAAGCACCTATCAGATTCCCAGTTTTATGCTCTCTTTTCTTCCAGCTGGACATGGCCTACCATCTTATATAAGTTTAGCTGCTTTTGGTAGAATCCATTATTATCTGTTCACAAGCAATAAAAGATGTGTGTAAAGCACAGCATTCACTGTAGCAGCATTTTTGTAAGAGAGGAGCTATTGTTTCGATACATGAAAGTGTGTGTGAATCACAACACCAGGCCAGCCTGCAAGGACCCTAGCCAGAGACATACAGTATGATGTTCACCATGTAAACACGCAAAAATTGGAAGCAAGCAGGTCTCTACTGAGAGGAAAAAAGCTTGATGCCATTACACTACTGACCCCTCTACCAAGTGATAGTCATCTCATGTGAGCCTCAGGGATATAAAAACTGTTCAAGGAACGAAAAGGAAAAAGAAAGCCAGATTACTGTAAAAATAGAATAGATTAGTGAACAAGAACAACAAGCACTAAACAGAAATCAGAATAAGGCAACCACAATATACAACTAACTGTCTTAATTCAACAGATGAAGCCAGTATCAGAAACATATACAAATTAATCTTACCGTTTCTCTGTGTTTCTCTTCCTAAGAAATAGCCTGCTAACATCTTTGATGACCGACAGAAATAGCTATCTTCTTCCAGCCTGACTGCTATCCAAACTGATGCCAGTCACTCCCTTCTTTCTATTTTCCTTTCCAAAACTCCATACTTTTTTTTTTAATGATTTGAAATCTCTCCCTCCCCAAAATTAGGGTGTGATATACAATGGGGAATAATTATCTACCATTGTATAAGTTTTTTAAAAATATACCTAGCATTACCAGCATAGAGCATTCAGACTCAAATCCTCACAGCAACAACATGCTAACCACCCGTTTCCCCCAGACTTATGGAGCTGTGGGATGTCTGCCAGTGAAATACAGAGAAATGTAAAAAAGGCTGCAGGAACATGAATACTAAAATAAAAAAATCACAAAGCTGAATGTTAAAATCATAAATGTTAGAGAAAAAACAGCTAATCCATCTTTATACCAGCATATAAATGTTCTCTGCATGTTATTTAGCTTGTGCTCTATCTAGTCTGATTTACCTATCCCCTCCAGAACCTGATACAAAGCTCACTGTATTCAGTGATGATCTTTCCACTTCAATGGATTAAGCCACAAGGCATGGGGATTCCACCACCTCTACAGTGAGAATATTCAATAATGGAACTACTCAGATGCTTGCACTTAGACATGGGTTTTAAGTTGTTCATTGAATGAGGACCTGTACTATATGAAGTTTTCTTGACCATTCAGCCAAAAAAGTCCTTAACTTTACCCCTATACTCTCTTGTAGAGACAGCATACATAATAATCCCACTACACTCTTTGTGTAACTTCTCCTGCCTCTCTCTCTCTCATTCTATTATAAACATAATTTCATTTTAATTTCCTTTCCACATTCCCACTCAGATCCTGGTTTGACTGTTATTCTTTCTCCAATCCCCTGTCTTTTCCTTGTCATCATCACTATACCTTTTTTTTTCATTGTTCACTGTACTCTTATCACCTTCCAGCTACTTCTTGTCTGTCTACAACCACACCCGATATTGAGGCCCTCGTAACTTCCCTAGCATTACTGAAAAAGACCCTAGCTCCAAAACCACAGTGCCTCAATCAACCTATCTAGTATTTAAGATGACAGTTATTACAATTTTGAAAAAGTAGAGAAAAAACTGTGAAGAAGAGATGTGTTCAATAAACCAGAGAAATGCAGGATGGCTACAGAATTTGAGAGGAACAGTTGCAACTCTCATACCAACAAGAGTGAGACAATGTAGAGAGTCAGTACTAAATGAGGGCCAGGCTGCACTTCCTGAGTTATTGTCTCAGGCACAGAAGCAAGTTCCTTTAGATAAGAAAGTAGAGTCCTTATTTAAAAAGGAAACAAAGCAATGCCATAGAATATTCTACAATAACATCTCTAAGCAAAGCTATAACTTTTGGATCAATCACCACAAAGTACTCTAGTATGAGTAGATTTCTATGTAAAGGAAGGGTTGATGAAGGTGCTTCAGCAATAGGACACTAGTTGCTTTGGTAAAGCAACTTAATTACAGAACTGAATGCTCTAATAGGTTCTCTCTCCCTGACTGATATGGTTTACCTAGTCCACATGATCAAGATCATTTTTCTACCTTCCGGGTGCACCTACACGAGATGTTTATTGCAGTTGCCTAATTAGCTCCACAGTAAAGCATCACCCTCCACACAAGCGTTGCTATTAGGCCAGAGTAAACAAACTAACTCCACAGTAGGATCATACAGCCCAGCACAAGTACTATTTTATGGTGGAGTTATTTACTCTGCCGCAACACACATGTAGACTGTGACCTGGGCTGGCTGGGGCCCCCCAAGGTACTACAGTCAGGGCTGCTTAGCTAGCTCCCACTGTAGCACTCTCATGCCCAACCAGCCCCTCTGCAGCACCTTGAGTCAGGCAGAAGCAGCCTCACCCTCTAGGCCTTCTGTCAACCAGGGCTGCCCCACCCTGGCTCGATATGCTGTGGCCCGGACACATGTGTAAATACCACACCTGGGAGCAATAAACTCTGGTGCGAACTGTGCTGGAGTTTATTGAATTAATTTCATGTATTCAACAGCCTGTTTTTGTAACTGCACGATGAACAAAATAATTCTGGAAAAGGTGTTCTTCTATATGAGTGAATACGCTGGGCAAATTTGTTTGCAACAACAACAAACTTTTGAAAGATGCTCTTTTTTCTTTTTTTTATTTGCCAAGATAAATACAAGAAAAAATGCTAACTAATCATGACCAGTCTCTCCTCTTTGGCAGATTGATTTTACCTGACAATGAGCAGTCCAAAAGCTCTCAACCATTTACCAGCTTAAAAACAAAGTTAGCATGATTAACTGGCATTTAGACATTTGTAGCTGTTGAGGTCCATCTAGTACATACAAATATTGATAGGACCATTAGGCTTCAAATGTTTCCTTTTGGCTATTACAGTTTGTTGTATAAATGCATATTTAGGGAACTTTTTGAATTGCACTTTTTTTTTTTTAAACAGAAACTGATGTATAGCATTGAAATATGCACTTAGAAGTCCACACTTACCATTGTGAATGCTTTATGTACCTGCCATTAGTGTCAATGGGAGTTAAACAAGAGAGTTGAAAAGAGAACAGATTCCTTGGGGATGTTTAAGTTATAATCTATAGTGTCATTTGAGGTGTTTATCCCCCTCACTAACTCTCCAAAGACTTTTACATTATGAATTCATGATCTTAGAATCCTATTAAGAAAGCTAACCCCATTTCAGTTATAGAAGCAGTAAAACATCAAAAACCATTAACTTTTAAAATGGCAGTTCAGGGTTGGTGAAACAGATGAGACAGAAATTGAAGTTCTCTATCCATAGATCACACATAACACATTAGTAGCTTTGGACTGCCTTTCTGCCTCAAATCCTGTTCTGGGAAGACCATTTCAGTGAGAAAGATAATTTAGACCCAATGTCCATTCACACCATGGCGTCTGTGTTTGTAACGGTAGCTAATTACCATATTTACTCAAATATAAAATGACCCTGAATATAAGAAAACCTGTCAATAATTAGATTCTATATCTAGAAAAATTCTAAATGTTATAATTTCCCAGATATAGAATCCAATTTTTGGAGGTCTGCCTTGAATCTGTCCTCCTCCCACTGCTATAGCAGGGAAGATAAATCTGGGGGGGGCAGGTGACCCCCCCTGGCCTTCTGCCCCACCCAACATCTTCCCCTTGCAGCCCCTCACCCCCCTTGTCAGGCCCTGCTTTCCCTGCTCACAACTGGAACTGCGTGTTCTTGCCAAATGCCCTAGGATCCTCCAAAAATTTAAATGCAGATGACATGCAGTAGAATCTGGTCCAGCTCCAACGCATGGACAGCAGGGCCACACAAACCATATGCAAGAGGCTGAGAGAGGGAGCAACAGAAGGATTCTCAGAGAACTGTTAAGGGCCCTGTTTGGTGATGTTTGCCAGGTGTTTAAGACTGATGAAAAAACAGGAATCATTGGAAATGGGAAAAAAGGCACAGTTCAGCTGTGGGAGTGAAGAGGTAGTTAAAATGTAGTCAATGTAGTGGCTCACCATGACTTGAAAAAGGGGGTGTACCCGCCTCCATTCGACCAGGAGTTCACGCGCCACCTTCGCCCGGGCGCAAGATCTCGCGCACCCGGACTTTGCTAGTATGCCCCGGAGTTTACCCCGTCTGGTATCAAGGGGGACCCCAGAACTCGCCTGCCACGACTTTGATGACGCCTTCAGTGGGGGGTCTTCCCTTGGGGTATCCCC
>NW_005842509.1:259617-268233 GCF_000455745.1 Alligator sinensis
GCGTCGGCTGCCGGGTTCCCCGCTGGCTGTGCCCCCACTTACGGAGCTGACTCCTCCCCTCCTCGTGCTGCTCCCAGCTGCTCCGCCGCACTGCTCACAGCCGTCTCCGCCTCCTTCCTGTGCTGTCCCGCACTCTGCGGGCGGCAGCTGATCCCCCGCTCGCTGGGGCTCTGTGCTCCAGCTCTCTCCTCTCAGCCGCCCCGTTGCCTCGGCGGGGCCGCCTTTTGTTTCTCCCGGCAGGGGTGCCCCGCCACTCAGCCGCAGCCGGATAAATGCCCGGCTGACGACCCGCGCCGACACAGCCGGCGCGTGGACTCCCTTCGGCTCCTCCAGCCCTGCAGGAGGTAAGCGGCCCCCTTTGCCATCGCGGGGGTCTCCCGGCGCCCCCGCTCCCCTGGGACAGGGGGACTACGCTCAATGGGCACTACTATATGTTTTATTCACGTAGACTCCACTAATTTACCCTGGGGTAGGTTCCCATCAGCATGTTTGCTCAATACGGTCCACATGTTCTGTAGTCATGCTCAGTGTTGGATGCATTTAATTAACTTCACATTTGGTTTCTATGGCAGAGGACATACTGCTTTTACCAGCAGTTTAATGATAGAAAGTGCATTTAATGAGTCTTCTTTTTATGTGAATATAAAATGAGGAGCTTCCCATCCTGACGTGCTGATTGGAGAAAAAACCTTGTCTTATATTTGAGTAAATGTGGTATATTTCTATTAAGAATGGGACTGAATTTGTCCATCCACTGCATGTATGCTACTGAGCAGTCACAACACAGCACAACTTTATCACAGAGTCTGTGGACTGTATTGCTATGAAACTTGGCTATGCTGCTAAAAGGGCATAACATCTAAATACAATGTAGAGAAACAGTGCTTCACAGCAGCTATCCCCACAAGTTTCCCAAATCTCATCTGTTAACTAGAGCACATGTACCTTTATGGTACAGTCCCTTAGCTTAACACATCTTTTGTTTCAGGAACATCTCTAACTGGGAAGCTAGCTCTCTGAGTCACATCATTCTAAGACTTTACTAAGGGGAGTTAGTTTCAGGGGGGGCAAGATTTCTATGTAACTGTTCATTCTATTTGATTACTGGGTCTTTTCTAGAAGTATAAGGATTTTTCTTGTGGTTAGCAGATGTGTCTAATGCAGGGGTGGGAAAAATGCGGCCCAGGGGCTGGATGTGGCCTGCCAGGCCATTCTATCCGGCCTACAGGGCCCCTAAAAAATTTAGAAAATTAATATTTATCTACCCCTGGCTGCCTATCATGCAGTCCTCGATGGCATGTTAAAACTCAGTAAGTGGCCTTCTGCCCAAAATAAGTGCCTGCCCCTGATCTAATGGAATATGTAGCTAATGCAGCTAACCTATATAAGAGAAATACCATTTAGTACTATCAATTTATTTTCTTTACAAACACCAAAGGTATTTTCACCTCAAAGATAACAGAAAACTGTCTCTCTAATCCTGAATTACTTGCAGATATTAGGATCTTCTAGACATCCAAGTATTGTGGTACCTAGGCATCTCATCAAACCTTTTACAGATTTGTTTTCACCACTTAGAGCAAGTTTCTGCTTTGTAAAATGTAAAATATTCTTCGGTGATTAAATAAGACTTCTTATTTTTCAAAACTGGACTTGCCTTGGCCAAGTGTGAAAAAGGAAGTTATTTTTCATGGTATAAAACAAAAATATCCTGTAGTTTATAGCTACCTGTCAAATTATATGTGAAAAAAAATTCTTAAAATAATTTTCTTCAAATTAGTTTTCCTTCATTGCTCTCACACATAAGTTAGCTATTGCAAGTGTTATTGCCATTATTTGCTTTTAAAATAATGCACTCACTAGGTGAAATTATCAAGGAAAGATTATATGGATAACCACACTATAAAGGAAGAAAAAGGATACATTGCTTTACCCTTTTAAACTCTGCTTCCTTGTCCACTTCCAGGGAGTTTCACCAAGAGAAATACTGCATTCACAAATGCCAGACATCCCTCATGCAGACAGGCAGACAAAGGAAGCAGGTGACTATGTTCAGAACACAATGGAATGTGCAATATTTTGCCTGATATGTAATCTAGCATCAGTTTAAAATATAAACCACCTACACAACTTTTAGCATGTTTTATTTTAATCAGAACTATTAATTTTAAATTACTTTTTCTAATCCACTCCCCCCCTCCCTAATTGGACTTCTTCTCATGAAGATGTAATTTATTTTATTTAATTTTTAACAATACTACTTAAAGAATCATGTCCTGGGCTACACAGACACCTGCTTATTTATTCCTTAAATGTTAAAATATGATACAGAGCAATATTACTGCTTTGTTTTCATTTTGAACTTTGCATAAATTCTATTTTATAATATGCCATAAACACTTAAGGTATTTTAGATTTTAAAATAGTAGAATACTTATGTATACAAATACAATGAGCACTGAGCAAGGCTAAATATATTTTAATGGCCTCAAATTAGGTCTTGCTAAATGTATTCAACATGTGTCATACTTGAATAAAATATTAAAATGGATACAGATCCTAAAAGTATAAACCAAGTCCTCTTTCAGAGAGATAGATAGCTAGATTATATCCCAAAATAAACTTTAGAGATGCTTAGTCTAATTGAATTAATTAATTCCAGTCAAGGAAATTTAAATATATATTTAAGAGCTGCAATACTCTCTCCTTGTGACCTAAGAATCTCTCTTCCTTTCCAAATGGACTCCAAACTTTGCTATATTATTACTGGGATTTATAAGCATGTACTACAGAAAAACTCTAAACTCACAAAACATCAATATCCAGTCTGAGAAAAAATAATTGTAAATGTATAGGGTTGTACGGAAAATTTACCAAAACCCCTCAAAGCAGCAAATAAGCGTCATGATGATTTGAATCTATTTTTTAGTCCTAAATCTAGGTTTGTCATTTTATTCGGACATTAAAGTATTTTCAGGATAAATTAAACTGTTAGGAACTTTACATGTAAATAATAAACATCGTGTCCGCAATATACCAGTGTATGGAGGCTGGCTTAAACTAAAAAATGAGAATATCAGTTCTCAGGCATCCTTTTGTACTCTACAACAGACACTAAATTATCTGGGCTGTCTTGCAAAAATTGGCCAAATTGGCTTCACAACATATAGATATGCAAAAGGTCTGCCTGCTTAATTCACACTAGTAATCCAACCAGCTTCAGTGTGACAACTTCTAGGAGTATAGGAGGTAGAATCTGGCTCTCGCAGCTGTGCATACATATAAAAGAACTGCCCATGTTATCCAGCTGAAGAAACACTACAAGTAGATGACCCCCTCTGTCCTTGATCATTTTTGGATCATTTATTTTTCTTCACAAAAGTGAGGGGAAAATCAAAAAGTCTTTCTGGATCAAAACCACTTATAATAAAATAAAATATTTAGGCTTTCTTGTATTTTGCTAGTTTTCTTCGTGAACTCAGTGAAAATAAAACAAAATTTCAAAATGATTAGGCAGTACTCAACATATGTGTCATCAAAAAAAAAAATTTTTAGCTGAAACATTTCTCCCAGCTCTAGCTATAACCCAGGCAGATTCATTAATAACTGGAGTGTCACCAGCACTTCAAGACCCAAACAGTTAGCTAGGTTAAGTCTAAGTCACCACCTAATTTTTACTACAGATTTTTTGTGCAAGGACAGGATTCAGGTTAAGGACAAAACGTGATTTATAAATCGAGCTAACAGTGCAATAAAGACAAGCCCTGTGAGAAGAATTTGTTAGTTACTACTACAGGACCAGCAAAGGGAATTAAGTATTTGGGACTCTGGTAATGTCAGTGGCATTATTTTTATTTATTATTGTTCTGGTAGTACCTAGGGACCTACCAAGAGCAAGGCCTCACTGTGCTAGGAAATATGCAAACACCGAGCACTAGAGTCCTTGTGCAAAGCGTGCATAGTCCTAATAGAAAAAAAAGGTAAGGGGAAAAAGCTACACCAAAAAGTAGATTGGTTGGCGTGAGGGTAGAAACATTACATTAGTTCCATGATTTGGGGAGGGATGAGGGGTGGATTAGAAAGGAATTAGCTACATGGAAAGACAATAGAAGAGAAAACGTAGGGAGCTTAAGGAGAAGCAAGGGAAGGGTTGGAAGATGAGAAGTGTAGTGCTAGTGCAGAGCTGGAGAAAACATCCAATCAGCACAGAACACAGGGAAATCTAGTCAAGGCTACACAAAATATTAGGTTCCATTGGTCTCTACTTAAACTACTTTTCCAGCTGCTCTCCTGGCTTCAGTCTCTGAGTTGTAAAACTCATTGACCACAAGAGGAGATAGACTGCATATATTACATATATTGCATTTGGGGTAAGAATCAGGAACATATGACTTTAAAAAATATGTTTATGACATTTGCATTAATCTTGTCATTAATGAAAATAAACTAAAAATCTATGATAAGCTTCATGGCTTGAGAGAGACATTTTAATATATGTTCTGACCAAGCCTTATCCTATCAAAGCTAACAATCATTTATGTAATTAAATACAATCAAATGTAGACAAATAACCTTGAGGGACATGATACTGCTCCCAAAAAAATTAAATGCTATTTTACTCAGTGACCAAAACTTAAGCACTTCACATGTAATAAATAAATAAATAAATAAAAGGTCAGAATAACATCTCAATCCTAGATCAGTTGTGACTGGAAGCAACTATGTGAAGTGATGGTTATTTGGTACTCCTAACATAAATCTTTGTGTCACACCACTTTGTAACTGGCACACTTGCTGACAGTTTCAACAAGGAAGTAACAGAGGAACTAGACATAAAAAATAAACTATAGGTTTCCCTTGCTTTATACTGTACATGCATTCCTGGAAAGTGGTGCATAACTCAAATTTACGTACAGGGAACCCACTTTAGAATGTAACTAACAGGGATACATTCCAAGACGTAGACCCCAGACCCATTTCTACCAATGTAGGTACGCAGCAACAGCAGACAGTACACACAAGCACAGGGCACTATCATAATGGGGATGGCAACTACAGAAATGTGTGTCGCAGACCATGAGCAAGGAGCACAGATCCACACAGTAAACTATATTTTGGTGCGCGTCACTCCCACAATGCACTGCACAAAGGAGCTGACTGCAGGCTTCCACCACACCGATCACATAACAGTGAATTCACCTTGCATATAATAAATTTTTAGTATAAAAAGGGTCATCATGTAAGAGTGAATTCACACATACAGAACTTGCATAAAGCAAGGGAAACGTGTGCTTGACTCCTCTAGAGGTGGTGGTCACTGCAGAAGCAGGTGGCTACTCATTAGCAGAAACAGCTTTGCTGTCATCCACAATGTATCATTTCTATACAGAAGAAGAGACAAGAATCAGTTTTCATTGCTGTCACTGTCACTTTCACAAGCATTGAATTCATGCGTATTTTAACTGGAAGAAGATTATGCCCAAAACACAGGCTTCTGGAGACAGACTAAAGAGGGGACAGTGAAGTAATCTAACACAACTCCTATCTTAAATTTTAAAAAGTATATTATTTCTGATAAAGGTAATCAATAATATTCAGGGTTAGAACAAAAACTCTACACTAATTTTAAAAAATAACATACAAGACAATATAGATTATTTTGTTCTCAGACAAAGTTACAACCACTCAATTTATGGATAGAGAAATTAAAGACTCTCTTGCTATTTCATGTAGTGACCAAAAATTAAGTACTTTATATATAAAAAGCTAATCAATAAATAAATAAATACAATTCAGTATAATGCATCAATCCCAGTTCAATGCGACTGGAAGGTGGTAGGTATTTGGTAGTCCTATTGTAATGCCTTGTGTCGCATCACTTTGCAACTTGTCGACAGTTTTAACAAGGAAGTCACAGAGTAAATAGACATGTAGAATAAACCACATGGCTCTTCTGGAGGTGGTCTCTGCAGAAGTGGGTGGATACTCATTAGATGAACAGGAGACTTCAGTCACAGAACCTAAACTAGTTACACGAATTTACACTCCTGTCTATGTCAATACGGTAATTCATTTACCATTACCATACACATCACCCTTTAATTTGAGCCTTCTGTTCATTACAACAGAAAAGACTACAAAACAATACATTTGGGGAACTATTTTTCTCAAGAGGCAGAAGACTTGGGTTGTGTGTAGATGAAACGAGGGGGGTGTGCACAACACTTTAAAGCAGGCTAAATGCTTTTGCGCTGCTCTAATGGTTTTGGTGTTTGCATGCCTTGGTGGCCTATTGTACATTAATTCCAGCTGCTGCAGGAAATTTGGCGGCATAATGCACCTTAAATGACTTGGGGCGCAGCAAACTAAAACTCCTCCAAGTATTTACATTAATCTTGTCATTAATGACAATAAACTAAAAATCTATACGTTTCATGGCTAGTGACAGACATTTTAATATAATTTTAACTCCTCCAAGGAGTTTTAGTTTGCTACCCCTACAGCTGCAGAGCGAAGCAGTGGGCTCTGTGCAGCTCTGCAGCTCTGCAGGAAGCCTTGCAGGCAGCCTAGCAGCAGCCTGGCAACAGCCCGGGAAGGCAGGCTCTGCCCAAGAAAAGTGGCCTGATCTCCGCCACCCCCCCACCGAGCCTGCCTGAGCTGTGCAGGGGTCCGGTGCTTCCCTCGCCCTCTCCTCCCTGCCACCAGAGAGGCAGGTAAGTCAGGTGTGCGCACGACACAGGGGTTTAATTGGCCCTAAATTGAAGCGGTGTTTTTAAAAACCAACCATTTCAATTTAGGGCCCCCGTTTCGTCTACACATGCCCTTGATGTCAGAAAAGGCTGTGTGTGTTTGATCAGAACTCTAACCCTCTCTCCATTGATACTACCCGCTCCTGTAATGAACATGCAGAATTAAATAAAAAGCACAGCCTGTTTAAACAAAAATCAACTTTGCCTTTCCTTATCCTTATGGCTTTGCATCTCAAGCTAACATCATTTCAAATATGCTAAAAATCCCAGTGTAATGGAAGATTCTGAAACAGGCATTAGATTTGCTCTAGTCCACCAAACACATCTGTAAATTTCAAAAGTGGCTATTTTTTGTGTGTGAACACAGGGAGGGAATTTGTTAGCCGTAATTCAACTTTTAATTAGACCAAAGAAGAGTGGTAGGAGTGTGTTTAATATATATTTACCAGTAGGTAGAAATTTTAAAGCTGTTCATGTAATCAAGATTTCCTGTACCCTGAGATAATAAAATAAGTCACAAAAGCAAAACTCCCTGGGTAAATTACAGTTCGAATGATATGTATTGGTTAATTAACGTATTTATAATCTTTTCTATACTCACTAATGTAACATTTTCAAGAAAAGCCTTATGTCAAATAAAATCTCAGATAATAGCATCCATGTAATGCACTGAGGCAATTTACAGTATGTCTGGCATCATGAAACAGCTTATTATGCATGGGTCCTACTGCAAACTAGAACTCCATTGCGGATTAAAAGCGTTTAATGGCTCCTTACTTTTTGGAAAAGACAGACCCTTCTTCTTCCAAGGCTGATTTTAGATACATGCATAACATACACAAATCTGTATTAAAAATATAGCCTGATATCCTTTGGAGAAAAAAAATAACTTGTTAGTTTATGTCAGTAGTCACTTCCAAAGTTTAACCATCCTGGCTAGCTTGTTCTTTTATCAAGGTCAACAAAACAGTTTTAGACCATATTCTAAGTAAATTCCCAGTTAATTTTAACACGGACGTCCAGAAAGGCTCTTCATAGCCTAAGCGTTAGCAGACAGTTTGCATGTGCCAGTCGGAAGAAATGGAAGGTCTACAGAGAATCCTCCAACTCCTGCTTTTCTTGGCAAACCCTGATGGACTGCTTCAAATCCTAGAAGGCACCATGGAGAGTTGGGGGGTTTTTTTCCTAGTTTAGCAGCCAGATGCTCGCTATGCAGACTGCTCTGTGTGAGATACCTTCGACCCAGGAAAATACAAGGCTGGATAAAAAGTGCAGCATGTTCACAGTGCTATCCTTCATTGACACAAGCTAAAGCAGTTAAAAGAGACTCCAAATCAATGTCCACATCTACAGATCGATAGCTACAGATATATATCTATAGATCTAGATCTATAGCTAGCTATAGATATATCTATCTATCCATAGCTACCTATATAGATATATGTAGATAGATAAGCTATATCTAGATCTACTGATAGATAGCTATAGAAATATCTATGTAGATCCAGTTAAATACAGATATACAGCTATAGAAATAGACCTAGCTGTAGCTAGATGGGTATATCTAGACAGACAGCGCTCCATACCCCTGTGCCCCACAGAAGACAGGGACCCAGGCAGCCCCGCACCCAGCAGTTGATGCTCCATGCCGCTTTCTAGCCGGCCCCCAAACTTTGCAAGGTCCTTCATCGTCCGCCCCCGCAAAGGAAACTTTTCCCAGCCCGCCCCAGCCCTTCCCCTGCAGAGGGCAGCCAGGGGTCAGGACCCCGGCGCGCCGCAAGGGCTGCTCTGGCGGCGCCTCCGCCCACCGCGCCCGCAACTCTGCAAACAAAGTAAGTTGCGGCCGGGCCGCGGGCCCCGGCCCCGC
>NW_005842509.1:268494-290335 GCF_000455745.1 Alligator sinensis
GCCTCCAGCACTTACCCTGCCCGCTGGGGCTGCATCGCAGACATTGCAGCATTTTGTGGGGGGGTGGGTTGGAGTTTTTTTGCATGCTGCCGCGGCTCCTCCTCCCGGAGCCCGCCCCCTCCCTCCCTCCGTCCTCCGCCAGCATCCCGCTCCTCCGCCCGGGGGGCGGGAATACCCCCCTCCTGCAACCCCCCCAGTGTCGCCCGCCCCCTCCCTTGCTGCTGGGGCTGATGCTGGGCCAGGGGAGGCGTCCCCCCCTGCCCTGGCTGCACTGGGGAAGCCCCTGCGCTCTGCTCCGGCTCTGCCCCGCCTGCGGTGCCTGCAGGACTGGAGAAGCCCTGGGGAGGCGTGTTTAGAGACCCACCCCAGGGATGGAGGAGGGAAAGGTATTTCCAGGTCCCGCTGGCGTGGAGTGTCACAGGGACTTTTTTCTTTCTTCCTCCCTCCTCCCCCCAGCCCTTGGCGCCTTTCCTCCTCCCCTTGCAGAAAGGGTGGAAGTTTCCAGGCTGTCGGGCCTTAGAGCCGCACTGCTCCCACCCTGCAAGGCAGTGGGGTGCTGCTGCGGGCACCTAGGCCAGGGCACTCCCCCCCATAGGGGTCTGTCTTGCTGCCTGAGGTGCCAGCTCTGAGCAGGGTCCAAGCTAGCAGAGGCTCTAGCATCATCGATTTAAACACAGGTTGTTAAGACCCAGGTGAGCACAATCCTTGGCTGGGGTGGTCTGGTTGGGACTGGTCCTGCTTGGATTCCATGACCTCCTGAGGTCCCTTCCAATGATTCTGCAATTATTTTGTCTTGGGGGTTTCCTGGACCAAAATGTCCCTTCTCCTGCCCAGCTAAGGGATTGCTACCCTAAGCTGAGAAGGGAGGGCATTCCAAGGGATTGTCTGGCCCTGTTGGTGTGTGCTCCAGGAACATCACACACCAGCTGCAGCCTGACAAATGGTATTTATAGCCAAAAGCTTCCAAAGAATTTTCCCAATTATTTGAGTTGATCTAATAAAACACATCAGATTTACCCAAAGAACCTTGTCTGGACCAGTGCGTTGAAAGATGCCAAGAGAAATGGAAAAGGGTTATACAAATGGGCACCTGCCTTTGAAAGTGCCTGTTGGAAAAGGAGACAGCAGTTTCATCACCTTCCCCCTACCCCAACAAATAGGATTTGGAGAATTTGATTTGATTTTTTTTTCATTGAAACAAAAAACTGAGAACCGTAGACATTTTTCATTAAAATAAGAGATGCCATCTCCAAATAGTCCAGCTGTGAATGGTCTGCTAAAGCAAACATTTCTATCCTCCTGCATCTCAGAATGCCCCAGCAGGGGGATTAAAAGGCATTTTCTGTGTTTGAATACTGGGGAAGTTACAGTCTGAATCTGTGAATTCTTTCCTGCCGTGCCTTTCTGTGTTTTGAGTACTGAGGAAATTACCATCTGAATCTTTCTTCTCCAAACAAATATATTTCCATCAAAACTTTGGGTTTTGATGCATCAGCATTTTCTGAGACAAAAAAGTTCTCTAAAAAATTCCCGACTAGCTCTTGTGTTAAACTGTTGTTGAGAATGTGCTCAACCTTTTGGGAGCATGCTCAACCTTCTCAGAAATCAAGTAATTTATTTAGATGCCTAAGTAAGGATGTAGAAGACTAACTTCAGGCACCCTTTTTAAAAAACTTGGTATATATGGGTGTTCAGCTTTCCCCTGTAAAATGTGAGTAAGCAATATCTTAAAAACACTTTAAGATATTTAGATGAAAATATAGAAGAGCTTAATATAATTTTTATCCATTATTAATGTCCTAATATTAGAAAAGTTGGTTCTCGTTCCTTGGAAACCATGTTGGTTTGCATCTAAATGAGCTATTAGAACTGGAGTCAAGCAAGGATGCGCAATTGCACCAACACTCTTTATCTATATTGCAGCTATTCTTCATCTCATTGCTGATAGATTTCCACCTGGAGTCAGCATCCAGAATCAGAAGAACAGGAATTTCTTTAATATCAACCAGTTATGTTCCAAATCCAAGATGATCTTCAGTATGCTGACAGTTGTGTCACGTGTGCCCACTCAAGAGCTCTAGTTTACCTTTGATTGCTTCTGTGAAGCATATGGAATGCTTGGACTCACTGTCAGCTTCATGAAAACCAAGATACTTGACCAACACACTCCAAGCCAACAATAAGGCATTGATTATGTCTAGCAAACTTATCTCACTATGGTGGCAGATAGAGGAGACAAAGGAAAATAGCTTTGACTCAGCATCACCAGGATCTACTCCTTGCTTCCAGAACTATTTGCTACATCTGCAGGTGAACATGCATATTGGATCAGCCTCCTCAGTTATGTACAGACTCACCAATAACTCCCCTCTACTATATGAGGACAACAGTCTCTCAGAGGGACTGCTGATGACCAAAATCAGTATTTCAACTAAACTTAGTATTTTTTTTCTAACTGAGAAAAATATGTTTATTCATATTCTCAGTTCTTACCTATATTACAAAATGATAGGTGATGCTTTTATTTTTTTACTATAACTGTATTAAATGTTATTTCTACTTGTTACTTATGTCAAGCTCTAGTTCAATGGAAAGGAACTCAAGTGCAAGAGAATTTTTAATTTTTTTTATTAGGTAGAATTAATTTAAATGTTCTGAATACATATTAAAATATGTTTGTATTTGCATTTAAAGCATTTAATAATCAAAAGAAGTATTATTGATACTGTGGTAATTGAAATGATTGTTCCTGATTGCTGTGTCCTTCAAGATTAAGAGCTGTTAGAGCTCATCTTCTAACAACCAGCTTCTACTCGGAGACTAGAAGAAAACATGCTATCCTCCTTTTTCAATTCTCAGTCAGTTTTGTTGGCTCTGAATTAGCTAGTCATTGAATTGAACTAAGTAAACTAAAATAAAATAGTCTCTGCACCTGTAAAATAGACTACTGCTACTTCTTGTTTAGTACTTCATTTTAGCTGATTAATCTGTGATTTCTGACAGTATTATGACTTCCTTTGAGCAAGCATGTACTATTTATTTGTTGTTTAATTTAAATTATTTTAATTACTTTTGATATGTTTAGGGCCTAGCATAGGTTGCTATAATTTCAGGTATTATAGGTTACTATAATTTTAAATGGATTTACTTATTTAAAAGAGAAAATATTTTAATAAATCTGATTTGGAGCTTTTTATTAAAAATTGATTATCAGTTACTCTGGAAATGGTATGGAATCATAAGTCAAATTGCACTTGTAGTGTGATTTTGATGCAGTTGATGGGAGTACAAAGCTTTTCTAAAGATAAACTGTAGTTGCCTTTGGGGTGTGCAAAGAGACTGATACTTGAAAGTAGAGAAGTGTTTATATCCTGTTTCTAACTATTGTTACAGAGAGCAAAAAATTACTGTAGACAGACATGTTAATTATTAAATGAATGAGGAAAAAATAATTTCAGAATCTACACGCTAACACTCTCTTTTATTACCCAACTCCCTCCCCCCTACCACCCTGAGTTCCACCTCCCAAAGCCTCTCGTGCTGTTCACTGACCATCTCGTTTCCTTCTTCAGCCAAAGATAAGACTGACAACTCCCTGCATGTTAAGTTACTGTCAGTATTCCATTGCCAATTTTGTCTCTGCCAGATATTATTACTTAGTGCATCAGAACCAAACCAAAGTCCGTATTTGTTGCATCTTTGATTTACTATCATATGAGTTAATTCTTTGGTGGAAATACAGTCAGATTTGAAAGGGCTTTGATTTGGGTCAGTGTTGATTTACATATGGCAGGAGTCAATGGGCTTGCATTTTCTTTCACTAACCCTTAATTGTAGATTGAAATGTATTGGTTGCCTCTCAGCTGTCCTATATCAGGTAGAACATTCAATAGCTGAACTATCTTTCTGTTCCCCTGGAGAACTCCACTTGATACCTCTTTACAGAAGCACGTTTGATCATTAATAACTACTCACTGAGCACAGTGATCCAACTAGTTTTGTATCCACCTTACAGAAGTTTTGTCTAGTCTGCATTTCCTTCCTTAGAATGTTGTGGGAGACAATGTCAAAAGCCTTGCTAAAATCTCATCCACTGTTCTCCTTCCATCAATATAACCTGTTACCATAGAGGAAATCCAGATGGGTTTGGCATGACTTGTTCTTGAAGAATACATGCTGGCTGTTTCTGATCAGCGTTTTCTACTGCAGGTGCTTAGAAATAGACTCCTTGATGATCTGCCCCATAATCTTTCCTGGTACAGATATCAGACTGACTGTTCCGTAATTCTCCAGATTCTCCTCCTTCCCTTAAACATAGATGCATGTGGATTCTCTTCCTACCCTTTTCCAGTCACCTGGGACTTCACCTCGCCTCTCCAAGTTCTCAAAGATGATATTGGTAGTGCAGTGTCACTCCTGTGAAACTGTTGGGCGATTAGTCACAATTAGGACATATTTCTGAACAGTGATGGCAAAAGAAGGTGGAATGTTCTAGGAAAGTGACAGCAAGAACAGGCAGGCTCTTAACTATATACTGATGAAGGCAAACATTTGGAGACCTGCTTGCTCTGCAAGGTGATGTTCGTGCTTATTTAAGCTTGCATGTTTAATAGGATAAAGCATTTTTTGTGTTATATAGTAAGCAAAGGTCCCATCTTGTTTAGATAAGCTGAGTTAAGGGCCTGCTAGCCTAAGCTAAAATTAGCATGACCTTTAGCATGGTTATTTTTGTTAAGAATGGTCTGGTGGAAGGGTCTAGTTCCTGTCTGGTAAAGGTCAAGTTCCTCTTTTAAAATACTTTGCTTTTGAGATGAGCATGTGTGACTAAACTAATTCTATAGGCATTTAAATTGTAAACAAATTAATTATAAAAAGGAACTTTGTGATGTTATACGCTAACATTGCTCTATAAAATATGCTGAAGCTCACAACAAAGCAAGGCTGGTAACGAATATCTTGTGTGGGTAACTGGTTAAGTTTTCTTATCATCCTAATCAATAAACCAGTTGAGAAGCTGTGCTGGATTTGTCTTCTAAACATTTATTCATGAATTCATCCATAGTCAGTAGTGGTTTGCGAGGGATTTCTTGGGTTAATTCTCACCCCCTGTTCCAACTATTAATAAAATGAGAATATTGGCCAGCCCACTTGCTCAGGAAGGCAAAGAGGAGAGCTGAAATATGGCAGTGATCAGAAGGAAAATGATGGAATAGATGGGATCTTTAGAACAGGTCAAAAAGAAAGAAAATGGTGGCAAACCAAACCAAAACATTTTTACAAACATTTTTTCTATTTTTAACAGTCTCAAGTCTTTTATTATCCCAAGTCCTGTAAGATGAGCTATTCAGATAGGGTTACTGGAGGTCCCATGGTCCACTCTGGACCAACTCTCGGAATACAGTCATATTTTTAACTTTATCATACAGTGATTAAAAGAATAATTTTAGATGGTAGGAGAACGCTAATAACACAAAGATGTACAAGATTATTGTCCTGCTTTGTTTTGTTTTTTAATCACAGATTTTTAAAAGCAGATCTAGACACTAATAGTCCACAGGAATTTCCAAAAGAGCTCCAACATGCATTTTTAAAGCATAAGCATAATAAATATATAGCTACCATGCTACAATAAATTTGTCATTCAATTCGTTCTCATTAACATAGGCTGTTTCAATGAAAGATATGTTGGCCTATTTCAATCATGAAAAGCTGTTCTCTTCTGTCTGTACTCCCAAAGATAAAGGAATAGTGGAAAGATCCAATCTAAATCCTTAAAAAGTATCCACAAGCCATGATTGTGCTGAAACCCTTCTATTACATAAATAGAAGTTTCCTTTACAGTGTCCTGTACAGTCAGCATTTTACACCAATAAATCTCAAATTGGCGCCAATTGCTTATGATTGAAAAGCTATCTATTATTTCTGCACTGGAACTGTATAGATGCAAAAGAAGATGTGATCCCTGAGTAGTTCACAAGCTAGGACAAGTAATTGCCCATTATCAGGTACTTATTTTCAATACTATGGTACAATAATTGTGAATACTAAAGAGCCTGTTGCTAGAACGGTCACAAAAAATATAGTCCGTGATCCATACTTAATGACCTGAATCCAGGATCCCAAAAACAGTTATATAAAGTTGTCTGGAATTGGATCAGTATGTACATTAATAATAAATACAAACATACAACAACACAAGGGTGTAGCAAAGTGGTTGACCATTATTAGATTTTAGATTAGGACAAACAAAATAGAAAAATCCCAGATCATCCACTTTACCTAATAAGGCGCAACCAAATAACCACTTGAAATCTGTTCTCCTTTATATAAACACTGCAGCATTTCTGTAAAGACTTGAGTTCGGTAAGTGATTATTTTATGGGTCAGACAGTTTTGAAGGAGTTTTTTCCGTGGGATTAAGTGGGAAGTGTATTTTGCTGCAGTTTGTCTTTGACAACAGCTCAGCAGTCACTTCAATGTAATATTTTATAGATTGTTAAAAAGGGTGCTTATCTTAATAACATGAAATAAGTATTTATTATCTATTAAAAAGAGACTAATATTCTGGATGGGATACCAGAGTTTATGAATAACTGGGATCTTAAAAGACCAGGAATTATGTATTATGAAAAGATTGCATTTCACATCAGTGAAATATTCATCACTTTGAAAAAATTACCTATTTCCAAATCACTTTGAGTTAATGCTTGTACTTATATTTATATATGTTAAAAATAGCTCCTAATGTAATGCTTAATTGATAACAGCAACTTTTAAAGAGTGTTTAGAGTGTTTTTCACTTACACTGTATAAAAACGGATTTAGTGCTTAATATTGAGGGTTTATTTGTTTGTTTGTTTTACCCTTTGTTCTTATTTTGTATTTTCTTTCTTTGGAAAACTTTTTTTTCCCTTTCTGGATATTTCACATCATCTTTTCCATTCGTCATCAGGCAGGTTGCTGATTACCAGAATAACTGCCAGGCTTTCAACTCCTTGTCATCAATGGGCTGTGAATGACAGCCAGCATTAATGTTGGCAAGCTCCCACTCTCCTTTTTGCCTTTCCTAAATGTAATTAAACCACACTAATACAGCAAAAGAAAAGCTGCAGCTTTATTTTACTTACCCTAATAACAAAACAATTAAATCACAGAAGCACACAATGCAGTCAAATAAACCCATTATGACAAGGAAATTCAGAGGTATGGGAATGGGTATATGTAGTGTTTAGACAGAGACTGCATTATGATGACTCTTCTATTCCTGACTCTACCGCTAATTCATTGAGTAATCCTGGGTGAAGTTGCTAAGGCCAGCATTTAAGAATAGCCACTGATGTTTGCTGTTAATCTCTTGGTCATCTCTTCACAGGTAAATTGTAAATAATTACAATCTTGGGTGGATTGTAAATCAATTAATGTTTACAAATCCATGGATGATGTTCAGACAAAGGTTTGAGTTGTATTAAGCAGGGGCAGAAGAGAAAATGACAAACCATCTATTTCCTTGGATATTGCTGGGGAGGAAGCCCTGACTGTTAGTAACACTTTACCTTCAAAAAGGTCAAAATATGAAATTAAGGAAAATACTGTCTAAATCTGAGTACTACATGCTAAAAAAGAATGAGACTCTTAAAAGACACTGATTTTTTTTTTATGTGCAGACAAACAACAGAACAAAGTGCAGATCAGTATATTACCGAGCTAAAGAGACTGAGTAAGAACTGTGCTTTTGGGAATGTGAGAGACTCTTTGATTAGAGAGAGAATTATTTGTGACATTACAGACATTGCATTATAAGAAAGGCTATTGCGTGAGGGAGAAAAGACTATCCCAATACTTATTTCATGGACAACCTCTTTTGTTGCATTCAGTTCTGGTGCTTGGGCCTTCACAGTTTCTGCTGTGAAGGCCCAGGCTGCAGAGCTGAATGCATCAAAAGGAGTTGTCCGTGCAGTATGTATGGAAGAATGTGGCCAAAAAAACCAACCTGGAATTTTCCATTGGTCAAAAGCCACCTCATAGGTGGAATTTTCCATTAGCAAGAAAACGCTATGTGCAGCAACTTTGGAAGGCAACATGGCCCCAAGTGTTCTGCCAATTTTGGAAAGGTCTGTTTTAAATGCAACAAGAAGAACCATTTGAGCAGATACTGCAGATCTCAGACATATAAACTTCAAGTGCACATAGCTGAGCCTACACTAGAAAAGGAATTTTTATAGGTATGGTAACCTACCCAAAACAATGAGAGGGACTGGACTTTGCCAATGGAAGTGGGTCCACATTTAAAGTGGACTCTCAAGACCAAAAGCATCATCAGATGATATGAATGTTGTCTTGTACTTCATGCACACATTTAGCTAGATTCAATTTCTCACAAGCTGCCAGACCCCAAATTGGTGTCACCTCCTTAGGTACCACAGCAAATGAGAGTTTATATGCTCTACTTTTATATTGGATGCTAGCAATACAACATCCCCTCACTGTATATTTTTTTCAGAATAGCCAGTTATTTTGATGTTTGCTGGGCTCACTTTTGGTTTCTTTTTCTATATTCATGCTCTAGTAAAAGAGCCCTGGACCCAGCTGGTTCCCATCAAGAGATCAGGGCAAGTCATCCCTAGAACAAGCACCGCCTACAGCAAGCCCAGATCAGTGCCCTGGTCCCAGCTAGGCTGAGTGAGGCAATCAGGGCAGCCAGTCCCCTGAAACCATGGCCCCACCCATTCCAGGCCTTAAAAGTCAGGCCCGATGAACAGTTTCCTTGTCCAGGTAAAGAAAGTTCTCACTTCTGATCTTCTATGTGCTTCCTTGTTAATTTTCTGATTTTGTCTCCTAGCTCTGATTCTGGTTTCCAGTTTTAGTAAGATCCTTGGCATTCTCTGATCCTGGTTCACCACTTGGGATTTTGGCTTGACCTTTGGCTCTGGTTTTTGATCTTGGTTAACCTTTGCCTTACCTTGTCTCCAGCTTTGGCTTCTGTCCCTGGCTTGTCTTCACTTCAGCTATGGCTTTGAACCCCATAACCAGACTCCTCTGGACCTCAGCTCCCTAGGAACCAGCCTCAACTACACGTGTGCTTTGGGATTACTTACCTGTAAGTGACTTGCAGGCAAGACTGCCCAAGGCCCCAGTACATAATAAGGCACAGGTTAAAGAAAGGACTCAGTCTTTTATCCAGCCCTCCCTTGAAGCTAGATCCCTGGGCAGCCTATAGAGGGAGATATATAGGATCAGGAGGGAGAAAGAAAGCCAGAGAATATGTAGCACAATGCAATGGGAGAGGAGATTCAGGTTCAAGCCTGGGCTCTTGTTCCCAGTTAAACAGAAAGTTCCCCCAATGCTCTTCATCACTCCTGATACAGTGACTATTAAATGCAAGGTGAAGTGGGTCAATATCCCTCTGTAATTGTACCATGACTGCCTAGTTCTCTCATTTTTCCCACTGCTTCTTAATTAAGGAATTTTGGGAGGAGGGATAATAGCCAAATTAATAACCATACTATGCCCTGTTCAGTCTCAATATGGTGGAATACGAAGTTCATCTGGCCTGTTATTTCTGGGGGAAAAAAGTGCCCCGAAGACCTCAACCAAATGGGATGTAAGCACTGTCTGGAGTCCTACTGCTCTCCCACTGGAACTTCCTGGCCTGAGGACAGAGAAGGAACTAGCAAATCCATTTTACGAGTGTAGAGATGAGGAGTTAATGGGGAAGACCTCCTAGGCCTTCCAGGATTTTGACAGATTTACACAATATCTCTCTCCTTTTTACAGCCCAGCTGGTAATCTTCATGATCTTCATATCCCACTTTCCAAAAAAAGTCTCTCTCAGTTTTTGCACTTTTACCAATAATTTTGGGTCAGAACTGAGCAACAGTATCAAGGCTCACTTTCTCAGTTTAAAGTTCTTCAGCTGGACCTGGTTGCTGCTCTGGTTTTGTGCCAGCAGGGCTCTGTGGAGATTTCTGTTGTTTGAAGTCACCTAATGCCTTCAGTCTCTTTCTCAGTTTAACATACAACATCAGGTATCATGTTTCCTTGTCCTTCTCAGCCCTCTTTCAGTAGATTCAGGACTAGTGTATGACTGACAAGTTGTAGAGAAGCTTGAAAAGACTCCTGTCAAGGCCTGAAAGGAGAAGAAGAGAGCTTTTTTTGGCAAACAAAAGTCTTGCACACTTTCCCACTGGTGAGAGTCCATCCATGTTGTTAAACATTTCATCATTCCTGTTAAGATCCAATTAAATTAAGTCTGTTTGCAGCTGCTAGACTATAACCAAAGTGTGAAAATTCTAAAGTGCACACTTTCATAACAGGTGAAATTTGTTCCTTAGGCTGGTAGAAGTGCTTGAGTTAAGCCTATTTTGGCAAAGACTCTTAACAGTACAGCTGCTATGTTTCATCTTTAGCATGTAGCTATCTTGCTGAGCCAGGCAATAGCTTCTTCATTTTTATGCATTCAGTGTAACCAAGTCTGAACAGGGGGCTCTCATCAACAGAGGCTGCATCTACACTACGCAGTCATTTACTACTTGCATACACAAGTACTAGATGACTGTGCAGTAACTGGTGTTACTGCACAGTAACATCCCAGCATGGCTTTTTGATGATCCTGACCGCGCAGTAGCTCGTTATTACTGCACAGTAGTGGTGTGTCACACTTCTTGCCACACGATGCTACTGCATAGTAGTGAATAGTTACTGCACAGTCCGTGTCTCATGTAGACATGGCCAGTGTGTGTCATGGTATGCATTTGTCAAAAATTGCAGTTTAACCAAGGGAAACAACAGGTAGCATCCTTTACTAGCAAGTGGCCATACAGATACTCAGCAGAGCTCTTTTCAAAGCATCACACAAGGCCTATCCCAGGCCTGACCTTATCAAAGTTTTCTCTCTCTAAAGGAAAAGGATCTATGCAGTCAGTGATCAATCTTAAGCACACATTTGGAGGGCTAGACATGATGTAACAACACCCTAGACTTCCTCTCAGATCTCAGCTTCTTCCCCAACAGCTAAAATACTTGCACATACAGGGCACATCTAAATGACATGCTTTACTCAAGATTAGAGCAAATTATTGTGCTGTAAGTGCCACCCTCTACACGTGCAGATGCTTATGGCACAAGAATTTGCTTTAATTGTGAGTAAATTTGCTACCTGTAAATATAAGTAATACATGTACTTGCGATTTGTTACTGCACCGTACAGCACGTGTAGATGGCTGACCAGGAGCAAACTTGCTCCCAGTCAGCTGGGCAGCAAGGGATGGGAGATTGTTCCCTGTTCCTGGAAGCTGCCTGCTGCTAGGGCGGGCTCCGCCACTGAAGCTTGGGTGGGGACAATCCTCCTGTGCCCCAGCAGCAGGGAGCTCCCAGCCCCTGCTCCCCTGTTTCAGACAGTCCACAGCCAGCTCCAGGCTGCACATGCAGACTTTCACATGTAGCCAGGGGCTGGCTGGGAGCTGTCCTAGTTAGGGGCAGCTTGGAAAGAGCTGCAGGGGAGGAGCAAGTCCCAGCCCCCTGCTCCGATCTGCCAGTGGGGCAGCTAGCAGCAAGCCCCCAGCTAGGTAGGGAATCCTGTCCAGTTGGGGGGCTTGCTGCTAGCTGCCCCACTAATGGATTGGGGCAGGGGGCTGGGACCTGCTTCTCCCCTTCAGCTCTTTTCAAGTCCCCTGACTCCCGTCAGGGAGCTGGGGCCAGGAGCTCCCTACTGCCAGGGCAGGGGGACACTGTCCCTGTCCAGGGTTTGGTGGCAGAGTCCGCCCTGGCAGTTCCCTGGGGCAGGGAGCAATCTCCCAGTCCCTGCCAGGAGACAGTTGTTTCCTGGTACCATGCTCCATGCCAACCCCTGGATCAGCTCTTTTCAAGTCCCCTGACTCCCGTCAGGGAGCTGGGGCCAGGAGCTCCCTACTGCCAGGGCAGGGGGACACTGTCCCTGTCCAGGGTTTGGTGGCAGAGTCCGCCCTGGCAGTTCCCTGGGGCAGGGAGCAATCTCCCAGTCCCTGCCAGGAGACAGTTGTTTCCTGGTACCATGCTCCATGCCAACCCCTGGACTAGCACCTAGCGGGAGCCTAGATCTCCCCCTGGCTGCAGCAGGGAGCTGGCAGGGCTGGAGGGAGCGGGAACAGACTGCTGCCAGAAGCAGCAAATCTGTTTCTGCATCCCCGCACGTGTAGACACCTGCCTCGGGTGGATTTACTTTAGAATAATTTACTCTAGAGTAAACCCCACCGTAGCATTTGCACATGTAGAGACACCCACAGGGGAGCAAGCATTCTGTGCTAAACAAGAAAGTTGTCTTACCAACCACAGGAAATGATTATTCTACTCTGTTGAGTAGCAGTGAGGCTTCTCCTGGAGTTGAACACCACATTTCAAGGAAGATGGGGATAAATTGGAGAGTCCATAGGAAAGTAACAAAATGATCAGAAGTCTAAAAGACATAATATGTGAAGAAAGGTTAGAATAATTTGGATTATTTAGTCTAGAAAAGAAAAGACCAAACGGGATTTAGTAGCTGTCTTCAACTACAAAAAGGATAATATAAAGAGGAACATGATTAGCTACTCTGTTTTTTTGGGGGACAGGACAGAAAATAATAAGCCTAAATAAGTTAAATATTAGGAAAAACTTTATAACTATGATGGTAGCCATGTGTAGGAACAGACTAGCTCAAGAAGTTGAGGAATCTTCACCACAGGGAATTGTTAGTGCAGGTTAGACATAACATTTTCTGGCACAGTTTAGACAGTTTTGGATTAGATGTCCTCTTGACATTCCTTCAAGCCCTATTTTTCTAGGGTCTTCTCTTGCTCCACATATTCTGCCAGGGATACCATGCAGTACTTCTTTCCAGTCACCAGGAGCTGGTTTTAACATTTCTAATTCTCCTCATGCTGTTCACTGTTGAACTCCAAGTGGGGAAGTGTCCTGACTAAGTTGAGAGAGCCCATTTCTCTATTTGCAAGGGCTTCATCACCCTCACTGGAACGAGACTCAAGTGGACTGCTATTCTATCTTCAGTTTAGGCTGAAAGCGAATAATGAATATGTCTCTCAGACAATCTGTTATGGTACTAGCTGCAGTTTTCAAAACTTCTGGTCTGGCCACTGGGCCCGGGTCACAGCTAAAGGAAGATCCTTGTTTTAGTGCTGCAAGTGGGGTGGAGGGGAGTGAGTGGAATGGTACAACCTTCCTCCACTCTTCATTTGTTGTTATCTTGCCACCTACGCAACTCTCTGCCAGTGGTCTGCAGATGAGTTCCTTGTAACGCTAACAGCCACTACTTGCAGCTTGGCTGTAGCTACTTATCTCCAAGAATTCCTTGCCAATCAATTGTCCACAACTGGGGAGGTAGCTGCTCTGTCCCTTTAACCCCATAGTAGTTGTTGCAAAATGTGACATGTAAAGTGTACGAACAATGAACATTTACAATAATTTTCTATCCCTTTTGTAACCCATAGAAGTTTCGTGGAGAGAGGCTGGATTGTCTCAGCTCGTGTAATGCATAAGTCATTATTGTGGAAGGGAAAACTTTCTGAAAGGAAAGAGAGGCATTAGAGGCCACTATGGGCATTACAATTTTTAGGCCTCACCAATAGTTCTGGTTAAAGGAAAAGATGGCAACATGAGATTCTGTACAGACAATAAAAAATTAAACAAAGTCATTACAGGATTTTTTGCCATTATCATAAATTCATAATACTCTAAATGGTCTAGGAGGTTTCATCCAGTTTTCTACACTGGATTTAAGTGGGTATAGGCAAGTAAAAGATGGCCTAAAGAATGGGGAAAATCTGTTTTCACTGTAAGACGAGGCTTTTTGTAATTTAAAAGGATAGATTTGTGTTTGTACAATGTGCCAGCTACATTTGAGAGGCCAGTGAAAAGGGGTTTGCATAGCATGTCACTCTCAGCCTGTTTGCTATGCTTAAAGGAGTATGAGTACAAGGTAAGACCTTTGAACAAGAACTCATGCATTTACAAATGATCTGAGATAAGCTCAGGGCTACTAACCTAAAGCTGAACCTGAAGAAATGTAGGTTGTTTCTAAATCAGCATGTGGTGGGGGAGAATTTCTACTGGCAAAGAAAAGTGAAGTTGAATAGAACTGGCCAATTTCTCCAATGTCCACAAATGTACAGGTTTATGTAGGACTTGAAGGACTCTGTATTGTCCAAGGACCGTGTGTGGGCTTGGTGATATTACAAAACCACTGAACAGGGTGGATGAGAAACAAGCCAATTTCAGTGATCAGAGTATTATTTAGGATTCTCCTGTCATGGCCTACCCATAATCCAAAACAACTTCATGTTAGACATAGTGGTAGTGTTTATAGATTAAGGGCATGTCTACACATCACCATGGCTGTTTTGCAAGTACTAGAGCATGGCATAGTAACTGCCCATACTGCACCCTGCATGCAGTGCACAATTAGATTTCGCCACTACTTTGCCACAGTGGCGTGCTAAAATGGAGGAGCATGCTGCTATGGCAGAGTAGCTGCTGATCATTTTGTAGACTCACGTGATTGCTATGTTGCTGTAGCGCATCACTATGGTGATATAGGGCAATGTGTAGATACACCATAAGAAAAGTAGTGACCTAAGAACTTTAAGGACTGAGAGGTTTAAGGACTTTTTACAGCAAAGGAGAAAAAGTTACTGTAGCACCCAAAAGGAGCCACCAGAATTGGTTAACTGTTTAGAATATTTCCATCACTCTGCATGGGAGGATGACTATAGTGAGAATAGATTCTGCATCTCTGTACTAGGCCTTTAGATACAGATATCCTGAGGAGAACTTTGCCAAATGGTTAGAGAAACAGAGCGCTATTATTTTATAGCAACACTCTAGTTACACGCTGATGTGTGATACCTTGTTCACATGGCCTTTTCAGGAAAATAATTGCAAGTACTAGCCTAAACAGGAGAAAAAGGAATTGGTTGCTCAGGAGAATATATGTGCTGACTGCCCTTTTTCTTCCCATAAGTTGCAGAAGTGCAAATGTTCCTGGTTCATCTACTGAAAAAATGGATTTTGGGGTTTTAGGAAGGGACACCAGAGCAACTAAAGGTTTCCCAAAACATGGATCCTGATATCAAAACAGAGTATATTTTCAGTATGAATTGGAAAACAGCCACTTTGGAATGCAGTTTCCCTTCAGAATACCACAGGAAAAGCTCCCCATACAGAAGACTGGGAGGGGGGAAGGACCAGCAAGTGGTGAATATTGTTATCAGCTGGTTGTACCTGATCCATTGGAAAAGGAGGTAACGTGGAGATAATCCTATGATTTTTAAACTGTTTGATGTTTTGGGGTTTAAAATACCTTAGCTAAGGTAAAAGAGAACTCCCATTGAGTGAAATGAAGAAAAATGTAACCTTTGTATTGCAAAGTAGGGATCGCCTACAACTCGGAGAACTTTTGTGCAGCTGGCAGCAGCAGTTCCTCAATACGAGGAGCACAGTCTTCCAATAGGGAAATCATCAGTGAGTCCAGAGATGGCTAAAGGAGCCATCTGAGATCTGTATGTTTGACTGCAGACATGGCAAATAATTTCATAAGAAAGGAGTGGATCCTAATAATGTTGGGTCATGGCTCTTCTTTCCTTTTGCCTTTCTCATCTATCTGCTTCCATAGTAAGGAAGCTTTGCTCAACATAATTGATACCTTGTGACACCCTGGGGGGGCAATCCAGTGCTCAGGTCTCCCAAGAATTCATCTTAATGTCATAATGCTTCAGATTGGCCTTCAAAATGTTCTTGAATCTCTTATTTTACCCACCTCTAAGGTGCTGACCTTCGAGGAGTTGGGAATATAGAATGCGTTTCAGGAGCCAGTTGTCAGGCATCCTTATGACATGTCCTGTCCAGTAGAGCTGGTGCTGAATAAACATGGCTTCAGTGCCAGTGGTGTATACTTGATCCAGAATTCTGATATTCGTTCTTCTGTCCTTTCAGTAGATATGGAGGATTTTCCAAAGACATTGCTGAAAGTAGCTTTCCAAAACTTTCTGTTGTCTCTGGTACATCATCCAGGTTTCATATCCATACAACAGGATAGGAATGAGAACAGCCTGTTAGAAAATAACTTTGGTTTAGGTCCTGATGTCATGATCACTAAAGACACAATTTTGGAAAAATTCAAAGGCAGCATTAGCATATTTAACTAATGCTGAATATTGTAATCTTTGTTTGTTTTTTAGGAAAGGTGGCTACTCAGGTAGGGGAAATGTTCAACATTCTTCTAAGTGCAGTATGTAGAAGAGCAGATGGCTGGCTTTGAATGGGTTGGTAAAATACCTTGGTTTTTATGAAGTTGACAGTGAGTCCAAGCATGTATTATTCTTCAGAGAAGTAATCAATGGTGACCTAGAGCCCTTCAATTGAATGGGTGCAAGCATTAGTGTACTGAAGATCAGTAATGGAGGTGTTAGTTATCTCGGATTTGGAACATAACTGGTTGATGTTAAAGGGCTTTCTGTCCATGAGATGCTTATGCTGACTCCAGATGGAAGTCTGTCAGCACTGAGATGCAGAACAGCAAAGATATAGATGGAAAAGAGCATTGGTATAATCACACATCCTTGCTTGACTCCAGTTCTAATAATGAAGAGGCCCATTTCCAAGCCATTGTTTTGGATGGTTACTGTCATGGCTTAATGAAGGAGTCTGCTGGTAAAAAAAAAAAAAAATTAAGAGGCATCCAAATCTCATCAGGAACTTCCATAGAATCAAAGGCCTTAGGTTAGTGAAGGCCATGTTAAGATCTTGGTGTTGTTCATGGTATTTTCTTGCAGCTGTCTAGCAACAAAAGTCAGATCTACTGTACCTCTGAGTTGTCTAAAAGTACACTGGGACTCGCATAGAATCTCTTCAGTGGGGAAGGTGAGTCTGTTGAGGAGAATACAGGCAATATATTTGCAGATATGGACAGAAGTGCAATTCCATGATATTGTGAGGTAGTATTTCATGGAAGCACACAAAGAACAGAGAACACTGTCTGGAACCAAATATGGTAGTTGTCATTTGGATTACTTTACGATGTGGCCTGAAGCTTACCTAAGAAGAAAGAAAGAAGCTATGACACTGGAAGAGGTTTAGTGAGCAAATTAACCAGATTCAGTAGCATAACTTGGGGAGAGAAATGGGAGGAGACCAGGGCTAAAGCCCCAGGCACCACCTTTGTTGGGGAGGACACAAAATAGCTGTTATCATAGTGGTGTCTGAATGTACTGCTGCTATCGGTAGTGTGGCAGCCAATGTTGCCCCATGCATTGCTACTGCCTTGCTATGCCTCTGACTAGATATGGGGGTTGGTTCTTGGTGAATTACACAGATCTAAAGAGGATCTTTGAATCCAAAGTTTTTCAGTAGGTTTTTGGTATATTTGGATCCACAAAACCTGCAACCACTCCAGTGTACCCACAAGATAATGGGATGGTGGAAATAATGCCCTCAAAATCCTATTCCTTAAGTGGGCTACCTTTGCAGAACAACACCCAAGGGCCTGGATGTAGCATACTCTGTTTTTTAATGGCTTGTAGAACAGAAGTCTTTGATATCACTATGAAGGGATTGAAAGGGAACTTGATTTGTCAGTGCATGGCTGTAAAGCGATTTCAGTGGCCAATCATGTGACAAACAGTCATGTCTGTCAGTACCCTCAGACGCAAGTGATGTTTCAAAGAGGCTTAGGCTTGGGCTTGGTCTCTTGCTGTTGATTCCTCCTGTGTACAGGAAATCAAGACTTGGTAATTTTTTTGTAAGCAAATGTCAAAAAATGTATGCAACTGTCATTAATTTCTACTTCTAACTGGACACTGACTGTTGTTCCCAAATTTTTGACCAACTAGTGGGTCAAAAGTTATTATAATATTTATATAATACTTGCGTGAATGACCACCATGGTTTTGAAAATATTTTCTTTTCTCTGTAGGACACAGTTTGGCTTTTTTCATTTTAAGATGGACAATGCAAAAGAAAAGCATTGGCCCAGGCATAAATGGACCCCACATACTAAGGTTTTGGAACGAGACAGACAATACAGAAAAGTCCAAAGTAGGAACATTTTTGTTAACATTGCCCAGAAAAAAACCACGAAAGTAAGATGATAGCACCAAAGCTTGGAAAATAGAAATCTCATGCCAGTGATGCTAGAATCTCAAAAATAACGTGTCAAAGATGTTGAAACATTTAGAAATACAATCTTTTAATGTTTCAATGTCTTCAACATGTTGTTCTCACTATTTTCCATGACGAGAATTTATTGAATCAATTCATCTTCAACACGTGTTAAATGTACTGTATGTAGGCGGGTAAGCAATCATTATTTATATATTATTAGAAAGGAAAATGTAACTACACATAACTAATACCCAAGCACTCTTGCAAATGGTGTTCCTTTTAACAGCAAATACCACACATCTGGTTCTAATAGTTACACTTTTCTTGTACCTGACCTTGTATAGTTTCACAAATGAATGACTTCAAGGGAGAGGACAAAGGGGCAATCTAGTCTGTGGCATTGAAGTACAGGTGAAAAATGTTATTTTAGCTTTATTTCTTCCTTTAAAAAATGGCTCTCAAGCCAGACATTGCTTTCACTTTCCTGCAAATTATACTTAAGAATAAGTCTTTAAGATGTCCTTCCTCACTGATTCTGAAGTGCCAATCTTCCAGTCCCTGTGCTGCCTCAACCTTAACACCTTCTTTGTTTCCTTTTATTCCCTCTGTTGTCCCTTCAGTCTCTTTCTTGCTTCTCTGCCTTTACACACATTAAGTTAGCTTCTTTTAGGAAGGATGCAAAATAAATACTCATCCTTTTTTGTCACCTTCTTCTACTTAGCCACCAGCTGCCTTGAACATGCAGCATACTCCAAGGTGCCTTGGATTTGCAATTTGCGCTTGCTTCCCCAGTTTCCTTTCTGCCAGCGCTCTTGCATATGAATAATTCCTATGTCTACCTCTAACGTCTTCCCCTACAACAACTTTAGCAACTGCTATTGTCAATTTGAAATCTCATTGTGGGGGTCTAGTTGCCAACTTAAAATAAATGTGGAACTCCTTATCTTGGTGTACTGGAGAGGCTTGTGTGCTACCAATGACCTTTAGAGTCATGCCATCTGGAGTTTTGTACTCCTGGTAGGGTCACCTCTGGTGGCAAGGTCAAGAGTGAGGCTTCCAGACTAATAGCAATCTAAAAGCAAAAATGAAAGTCCTCAATGGTGGAGTAGGCAGATGAAGAAGAAATACTTCACAATGGCTGCCAAGGCACATGAAGGCTGCAGCAGAACAGAAACCTTGGGTTGTCTAGGTTTTCCTTGTCATCAGATTAAGGTTTCTTTCCCATGAAGTATCATACAGTTGCTGATGTGCAATGGCATCATCAAGTGCAGGTGTTTTCCATCAAAAGCAAGCCCTACAATTATAGGCAAGTGACAATGGGGGCAAGTGCTGGTGATTACCAGAAGCCCCTACTCATGGACCTATACAGAGGCAATGATTGTCTCTGTATAGGTCCATGGTCATTTTGTACTTGGAACTGAGACAGGTGTGCACTTTGGCAGCTGCAATCATGACTGAGCAGGCCTATTTAAGATCCACTCTGCTCACCCCATATGGAGAGTGGGTTAGGAAAGGTGCCCTAAACATAGTCTGTCCCACTCCACCCAACTGGAAAACGAAATCCAATGGAATCTCTCTGTCTGCGGTCTGAATCAAGAAATAAAGTTAGCAACCTGAAATGTCTACATCTGATGGACAACCCTAACAGTGGCTGACCGGAGTGAAGGACAGTCCTAGTGGCCAGAGAACTTGCATGGTTTAATACTGAAATTGCTGTAGTTGTGGACTAGATGTGCAGGTGAGCATAAACTCACAGAAGCTACACCTTCTTTTGGAAAGGAAAGGCTGAAAAAGACAGACACATCCATGGCATTAGATTTGCTGTGAAGACCAAGATCACTACTCGGGTGCCAAAATGTTCCGTTGGCATCACTAAGCATCTTGTGACCCTTTGTCTTCACCTGACCAACAGGCAACATGCAACAGTCATCAGTGCATATGCCCCAACCCTTGATGCAGATGTCAAAACAAAGGAAGAATTCTATTCTAAACTTGACCAAGTCCTGGCATCTGTCCCCAAAGAAGTTTAAATAATTTCTCCTCATGATTTCAGTGCTAGAGTGCCCAGGGATTTTGAGCTATGGAAAAGAACACTTGGAAAGGAAGGGGTAGTGAAAGTCGATTCAAATGGAATTGTCCTTCTGAGCAAGTGTTCAGGACATGTTCTCATCACCACAAACTCCGTATTCCATCAAAACAATACATGGAAGACATCATGGATGCATCCCTGCTCAGAACACTCATATCTGATTGACTACATTATAGAGCATGCCCTGGACCACTGGGACATCCGTATCACCAGAGCTATGACCAGCATAGATAACTGCTAGACTGATCATTCTTTGATATGTTCCATCCTGTCACCCCAAAACAACATAAGTAAAAGAAGTAACCAAGGAAGAGGTTCAATATTGAGTTCTTGAAAGACCTTGTTTAAAGTGACCATTTCCAGCGGTATCATAGTGAGAAAGCCTCCAACCTCCCTGATTATCTTGACACTGTTGATCATTGGGAGAGCCTCAAGAAAGGCATTTATGATGCATGTGAAGAATCTTTAGGATTGTTTATAAAGACACATCAGAAGTGGTTTGATGAGAATGACAGAAAAATTCAAGCCCTCATTGACAGAAAAGGAGACCCTTCGAAGCTTGACAGAATGACATCAACTCCAAACAGAAACAAGACATTTATCATCACATTAAAGTAGAGACCCAAAGGAAAATTTGAGAGCAAAAGAACAACTGGTGGGAGGACAAAGCAAAAGGGATCTAAAAGCTTGCTGATGTCCATGATATGCATAGTTTCTTCAGCATAATAAAATCTATCTATGGGCCAAGTGCACAAGGAGCCATCCCTCTGACATCCACGGATGGACCAACACTCTTTAAAGACAGCTCTACCATCCACGTACAGTGGAAGGAACAATTTCAAGAGCTTCTGAACCAAGATTCTAATGTTGAAGATAAAACTAAAAAAAAATTTCACAACACCTCACTATGAATGCTCTTGCAGACCCAGCAACTTATCAAGAGGCCTTGAAAGTCACTGAGTAGACAATAACAAAGCATAATCCTGATGGTGGTCCTGATGGAATACCAGTTGACATTTATAAGCATAGTGGAAAAAAGCTGTCTCTCCAACTAAATGCTATTATTCTGAAAATCTGGAAACCTGAATGGATTCCCAGTGACTTGAGAGATGCCAGATTCATAACCATGTTCAACAATGGATTGGATTGCATTGTACTCCTGTCCATAGGTGGGAACATTTTTGTCCACATTCTCCTCAATAGATTCACTCCCTTTGCTGTGGTAATTCTACATGAGTCCCAGTGTGATTTTAGACTGGGGTGGGCAAAATGGCAGATCCGGCTGGCAGCTGGACTCCATTTCCCAGCAGCCCCTGCCCAGATTGCTGTGGCCAGTTTCCATGAAGACTCCAGCAACAGTGGGACCATGACAGTACAGGGTCAGGGTTTCCATACAGACTGGCCCCAGCAGCATCAGCAGGGTATGTGGTTGAGCAGAGAGCTGCTCCAGGGCCACGGCTGGGATCTTGGTTGGTAACAGCATGGTCCAGAGCTGGGACAGAGCCATGATTCGCTGTCTGCATGCCCCTGCCCAGGGCATGTGGGCAGTGGATTGCAGTTCTGCCTTGGCTCTGGATCATCCTGTCACTGCCACAAGATCCCAGCCCCAGAGCAGCTCCCTGCTGA
>NW_005842509.1:290366-308340 GCF_000455745.1 Alligator sinensis
CTGAACTGCATGCCCTACCAATGCCACTGGGGCTGGTCTCCATGGAAACCCTTGCCCTGCACTGTCATGGCCCTGCTGCTGCTGGAGTCTCCATAGAAACTGGCCACAGAAATGTGGGCAGAGGCTGCTGGGAAATGGAGTCCAATGCAGGCCCAAACCAACCTGTGGACTGGACTTTGCCAGTTCCTGTATTAGACCTTTCAGAGGTACAGTGATCTGTTCCTAGACGGCTGCAGGCGAAGTGCCAAAAGCAACACAGAGATCTTTTTCATGGCCTTCATTCATGACCTGACTAAGGCCTTTGATTCAATCAACAGAGAGGCCCTATGGAAGATCCTGATGATATTTGGATGCCCACCAAAATTTGTTACCATCACTAGACTTCTTAATGACAACATGACAGCAACCACCCTAAGCAATGCCTCAGAGATAGAACCCTTCATTTTTATAACTGGAGTCAAGCAAGGATTGCACCAACACTTTTTTCATCTATATCACAGCTGTTTTAAATTTCACTGCTGACAGACTTCTATCTGGAGTCACCATAAGCATCTCATGGACAGGAATTTCTGTAACATCAACCAGTTATATTCCACATCCAAGACAACCAATACTTCCATTACTGATCTTCATTATGCTGATGATTGTGTTGTGGGTGCCTACTCAATTGAAGAGCTCCAGGTCACTCTCAACTGCTTCTCTGAAGCATATGAGATGCTTGGATTCAGTGTCAACTTCATAAAAACTAAGATACTTCACCAACCTGCTCCAAACCATCCCTCTGCTTCTCCGCATATTACAAATAGAGTGTAGTCCTTGAAAAATGGAGATGGTTAAATTTCCACTACATAGGAAATGTTTTCCCAGTAAGTAAGCATAGATAATGATAGTTAACATAGAATAAAATTTGCCAGATCTGCTTTTGACATCTCCAAAATGGTCTTTGATCATGACATCAGGACCCAAACTGAACTTCTTGTCTACCAGTCTGTTGTCATTCCCACCCTGTTGTATGGATATGAAACCTGGACAACATATTGAAAACACTTGAAAGCCTTGGAATGTTGCCGTAAGTAATGTCTTTGGAAAACCCTCCATATCAACTGGAAGAACAGAAGAGCAAATGCTAGTGTTGTGACGCAAGCAGGCACTACCAGCATTGAAGCCATGCTTATACAGCACCACCTCCATTGCACATCATAAGGATGCCTGACAACTGGCTCCTGAAACATGTCCTATACTCCCAACTCACCAATGGTCACTGCTCTAGAGTTGGTCAAAAGAAGAGATTCAAGGGTACCTTGAAGGCCAATCTGAAAAAAGGCGACATTAACATAACTACCTAGGAAACCTGAGTACTGAATCATCCCCAGTTGTACCATGAAGTATGACAAGACATCAACCATTTTGAGCAAATTCACCTCACTATGCAGGCAAATAGGTGAGATAAACAAAGAGGAAGAGCTGTGACCTGACATCACTAGGATCTCTGTTTGCAGTCGAAGATGCAGATCTCAGATTTGCCTCTTCAGTCACCTCCAGATTAAAAAATGACTTCCATATCTACTGGAAGACTGTCATCTTTGTAAATACCAATGATTTATTTCTTTAGATTTTTATAGCGCCAAATTTCAACCCTCTAAATACAAGCAATCAGTGCTCACATTCCAGCCATTGGTTTTAGTATTCACATTGAAACAACTTAGTCACCCAACTGCATCTAAAACCCCAGACTAACTCTTTTTCCTTCCCCAGATGAGCACAAACAAGAATTGGCCTTGCAGCATTTCTGAAAAGTTAACAACTCTTTAGATTCTGAAAAGTTAACACACTCTTATATCAGAGGGAACCCTGCTTTTCCATTGAAAATTAACGGCAAAATAGGGCTGATCATAATTTGTCTGTTTATACACACACACACACACACGCGCGCGCCAAGCCACTCATAGGGGACTCAAATTTGTTGTCATGTTTGAACCCCTTTTGTTTCTTCCTATTACATCCAAGCTATTGCTACTTATTTGTGTCTTCCACTATATGATCTTCAACAATATCCTTTCCATCTGATCTCTACTACTAAATCACTGGTCTTTAACTTCCTCTTGTCTTGCTCTAACTACTACAGCCCACTCCTCTTTCACCTAGAGAATTCTTACATCTCTCTTACTTAACCCAAGTACATTTGCAAAAATAATCTTGGCTGCTTGCTGCTTCCCCCTCTCACCTTTGAATTTCTGCATTGGATTCAGATGACATTCTGCATCAGATGTAAACTCTTGAATTTTACCTTTGAAGCACTCTGCAGCTCTGTGCCAGTTCACACCTTTCATCTACAACATTTGTGCCTCATCACCAGGGATCCTGGTTTTCTCTGATAAAAAATCTCTGATCCTCTGATAAAAACACCAAAATCCGTGATTAAAATGAAAGGCCACTATATATATAGGTATCAGTTGAACACAGTTTTCTTGATATATTTACAATTTTAAAGCAAATTGGAAACCTACCAGTGCCTCAATCACAATAATAAAGTAAATTCTAAATGCTTATACATTTTGGTATCTGATTTTAGGTTTTTTATCATGGAAAATCAGAGCTCTCCCTGCCCCTTTAGCTCACAGAGCGCAGGCCCAGGTCCCTCACTCCCAAGCCACAGCCCCCCAGCCCTGCTAGTGCCCCTCACTCCCCCCTCCACAACCCCTCAGGCTTGCTGGTGCTTCTCACTCCTTACCCCCCACAGCCCTCTGGCCCTGCTTGTGCCCCTCACTCACCCCCCACATCCCCCCCAGCCCTGCTGGTGCCCCTTATTACCTCCCTCCCACAGTGCCCCAGCCCTGCTGGTGCCCCTAGGTCCCCACCACAGACCCCCGTCTCCCCAACCCTGTCGGAGGGGGCCCCCAGCTAATAAGGCTATGGGGCTATGGACCCAGGTCCGCAGCCCTCTGCCCCTCCAGCAGCACTCAAGCCCTGGCTGCCACTCACAGGTGGCAGTGGCTGCTGCAGCAGGGCCCAGGACGGAGCCCGGCTCCCCGCTAGGCTGCCTGCCCACTGCAGACTTGAGGGGTGGGATTTGGCTCCCTGCCACTGCATGCAGTCCTGGGGCACGGGTGGGTGCCAGCTACCCACTGTAGGCTAGGACTCCCTGCCCTGCTGCCCTCCCTTGGGGCCTCCACAGCCCAATGGGTGCAACCCCAGGGGAGGGCAGCAAGGTAGGGATCCCGACTATATAGTGGGCAGCCCACACCTAGCCCACATACAGGTCTGGGGGGCATGGGTCCCCCTGCCTCCGCCCCCAAAGTGAGTGCAGCAGTGAGGAGCAGGGTCCCACCCCCCAGATGAGCTGCCCAAAGCCCCATCCTGCTTCCTGCTGGGGCCCTGCAGCTGTGCATTCTGGCCTCAGGCCCCAAGCACCCCCTGGCTGGGCCTCAATCCCCACTCCCCTACAACTTATCTGTAACACTCTCAGCCACTCTCCAGGCTGCCTGGCAGCCATGTGCATGTACATGCACATAGCACCCCCTGCCTGACCACCCCCCTCCTGCTCCCCACCCCAGCCCCTTGCAGGCTGGAACTCTGCCAGCCCGCAGAGTTTTTTTGTAAAACTGCAAAATCTGTGGGTTTCTTTGTTAAAATGACAAATTTCGTTTTCCTCAAGTAAAGGGGGAAATCCACATTTTTCTCTGTTTCTCCATAAGAAATGGAAAACCTGGATCCCTGTTTAACACTGCTTCTCCCCCTTCCTCCCCCCCTTACACCATGCCAGCACCTAGAATATGTAGGATCCTGTGCCAGGTGACTTCACTTGCTTTCTAATCCCTCCTTGAGAAAGGTTTCTTTCAGTCAACCTTCAGTGAACTCTTCTGGTTTCCATTTGCATTTTCTCTGGATTGTACTTTTAAAAAATAAAGTCTCTTCAAAGAGAAAAAGGAATTAACAAGTGGTGTATGTACAATAATTAGTCTCATGTTTGTTGCCATCATTGGAGTTTACTGCCCTTACCATCTCACTTTGTCATCCCTAACTGCTGCGCCCCCAGAACTACGACTTTGTTGGGCATAGTGCTTACTTTCATAAGCAATTCCATAATTTCAGACATCCATCCATAAGCTTGCACCTGGTATTAACTGTTTGCAGGATCAGGTCTTACCATGAACCTATCCTTTTTTAAATTCAGAGCATCAGAAATAACAACCGTGCAAATAGTGCATTTTCTATCTTGCATGTGTAAAATATTGCTTGCAAAACACTCTCAAGAAACTGTAACAATTCACAGTCTAGAGGATTTCAGTAAATATGAAATTGGAAGTAGAGTTTCATATATTTTAAAAGAAACTTGATTTTTAGAACAAAGGCTTTTTGTGGTAAAGGTCATGTCTGTCTCTGCATATTGTACAATGCCAAGCACTCAACACATGACACCTGGAGAATCCAATTTAAAAATGCAGGTGCCTTAACAGCATGTCTAAACCTAGAACTTGGACACTATATTAAGGTTCTCCTGAGCTTGCACAGTTTTAATAAATTTAGCAATAATTTTGAGCACTTTATAAAAGCAAGACTAAACAGCAAGAAAATAGAAAAGGATATGAGACTCACTTCAGATGTGGAAATTTGGACATTATTCAAACCACAAAGCCAAAAGGCTACAAGAGTAATAGAACTGGTAGCTGTTGAAATGGTATCTGAAAAAAAGAAAAAGAAAGGAAAAAATCACTGTTTGAGTATCACTGACGTAAATTCTTTCACAGTCATAAACTAGGGGCTCTGAAGACATTTTTAAAAGATATAATGGTACTTTTCTGGCAGGTAAAAAGATTCAAATAATTTCTTTCAATTGCATGAAATGATAATTACATTAAAAAACCCTTCCATTTTCTAATTATGATGAGCTTTATTTAAAGTGTAAGTACATCAAAATGCACAGCCAGTAATAGGATATAATGTAAGACATAATGAAGATCTGTTCATATGCTGTAACCTTTGTGTTGTTGAATTTAACCACAAGTAGCTGTAATTAATTCCAGATCTAGCTGTTTCCAAATATGGAAAATAAAGAGATTAGAATTTCAAATAAGGGGTTTAAGGAGGAGACATGGAGATGTGTTATTAATGGGAGAAAGTGTAAGCTCTTAAGGGTGGGATCTGTCTCTTAATCTGTGTTTTTACAGCGCCCAGTGCCCAACACAGGTGAGGCCCGTATTCTGAACACTGTCTTTGAAAGACTTCAATACTAATAGCAATCTAAGTCCATAGGAAGAGGTTGCTAAATAAATCATTATATTATGGAAGCACACATTAACAGATGCTATTAAATGTTCTGTATTGTGTACATGAAATAAAATTATCTGCGGTTACTTTTCCACGTGATTTTATGATATATCATTATTATTATCATACACATACACAATTCATACTGTGTGTGTTTAGTAGATAATTGCCAGTTTCCTTAATATGTTTAATTTATTTTTATCTTTTCTTTACTTCCCACTGCTGTAACTCACATAAAAGATCACATTAAAAGTGATTGGCATTTAGCCCTACCTAAATTAAAATATAAGAGTCAAATATTTTAAATGCTATAACTGTTCTGAGGAGTCCATGTTCTACAGTACTCAGAAAAGAGACTTGCAAGTCAGAACTCCAGGATTCTACAAATGTTCTCATTTTTCTGAAAAATAACCAAAACAATTTTATTTTGGGTCAACTCCAAAGGCTCCCTTGACTTCACTGACTTGTTATAATTCATATTCAGTGCCTCAATGTACCTACTTACATACAAGTAAAAGAAAGTTAGTAACATTAAGGTCTATGGAAAGTTAGAACTGGACTTTTTGACAAACCACTTATTTATTGAAAATGTGGTTTTGGGATGGGCAAAGTCAAAGCCTAAATGCCCATTGGGCCAGTATTATTAAAGCCCTTTCAAGCCTAACAGCTCATGAGCCCAGTGTTGTTAAAGCACATTAGTTTCCCTGCTCAGCTTGATTTGGAGCAGTCTTGGGCTTATGTCTTGCATTTGCTAGGGAGTACTCTAATCTCTGGCTATGTGGTATTGTGGAATGCCTTGAGATCAGGATTTGAATATACATATCCTACATTTCAGCTGAGTGCCTTATCCCCTATAAGGAAGGCATTATCTGCTCCATTTCTGCCTGGCACCTAGCGGTGCTTGTACACGAGTGTAGAGGCTGCTTCGACATGCTGTAATTCCAGCGTGTTGGAGCAGGCTAAATTAATCAAGTCTGCTGGAGTGTTATAATTACCACTGTCCAGCAGCCTCCTGCATCTTCTGCATAAGAAGATTAAAATGCATTAAAACTGGTGGCAGGGATGCTTGAACTAAAGCACACCATTTTTAAGCGTGGAGGTACCAATACATGAGATGCTGTGGTATGTTAATTAAAGCAGCTCTCAGAGCTGCTTTAAGTAAAGTGCTGCCACCTCCCACCCCCAGAGCACATGTAAAGGCATGAACGGCACGTGCCCCCAGTGACTGGGGGGGCACAGCTGTGCTGGCAGTGGTGGTGAGCAGGGAGCTCCCACAGATGCTGCCAGCACTGTCAGTGGTGGAGGGTGGTGAGTGCTGACCAGGGGTCAGCGACCACCCACAGGTGCCACTGGCAGCGGCGGTCAGGGGTGATCATGGACCACCTGCAGATGCCGATGACAGTGCCGGTGGCGGGGTGGTGAGTGGCAGTCACCCACAGGTGCCACTTACAGTGTCGGCAGCACCTATTTGCAGGGGGTGCATGTGCACCTGCATGTATCCCCTACACATAACCACTGTGTAAACATGCCCTAAGTCTCCTTGTAAATCACATTTCCTTTTGTGAAAAATGTCAATAATGAAACACAAGTGGGAATGTGCATTTCCCTAGGGACAAATAGCAGCGGCACATATTTGTCCCCAGACATGCCCCTGCATATGCACTCTGGTGTGTGGCAAGTTGCCCTGGGTAGAGGATGCTGGGGCAGTTTTTTTTTTTGGGGGGTGGGGTTTACACCAGGATGTCCCCGTGTCAAAAAAACTGCTACTGCAAATTAGCAGTATGATGAACATGTGCATCTTGTGGCACCGCAGATATGTTTGCGATACTGCAAACTCCACGTGCGCAGTTGTTTGGACACACCCAATGTGTCCTTTGTCTCCAAAACAAATATTTTCATTTTTCTGAAAAAGAACAAAAATGATTTTATTTTGGGTCACCTCTGAGCAAAAACTGGGCTTCTTTCTTTTCCAGTTTAGCCAATAAAAGATGGGGGGGGGGGGGGGGGGGGGGGGAATCAATAAATATTTTTAAAGAACCTTGAGATCTTTACATGAAAAAGATAACAGAAGTGTAAGATGCTGTATGTTTATTTAGTTTCCTTTTATAAAAAACTATTAGCATAATTTTAATTTATCTTTTAAAAATCACTAACATGAGTGAAGAAATAATCAGCATTTTAAACATAGATGAAACATGTTTGGAATGTATAGTCTGTTGGAAAGGAATGAATGGTTTAATTAATTAGGTGGGAAGAGAAGTATATATAATCTGTGTGCGGTTGTCATCAAAGCTGTACCAGGAATGCAAGGCTAAACATGCTATTTTTACCTTTGTTTTTACTTTGTGGTTTTGGCAGAAGCAAAGAGGAGTGGATAAAGAGTTGCTTTGCATTTTATTATGATGTGTTGTGAGGCCCTGTCTTTGGTCTGGTTTGGAGACAGAATAAGCTTTTTTATTATTTGTATGACAAGCAGTGCTTACGGCCCCCAACTACAGTTGAAGCCCCATTGTTTTAGTCACTATGCATGGTGGGAGAGACAGTCCACATCCAAGAGCTAGCCTGCAGAAGGTAAACAGATGGGAAAATAAAACAACTCTGGTCTAAGATCATGGAGTAAATCAGTGACAGAGGTCCAACTTGAATTTAGCTCTCGTGACACCCAAGCTACTACCTAATCCTCTAGACTACCCCATGCCTTACTCCTCAGGAAACTCATCCTTGTTCAAATCTTAACAATTCAAGCCTTTGTTCTGAAGGAGGTACATGGCAATACTTTTATATCAGGAGTTTGATGCATATGTTATTAAAGGGGCATACAGAGATTTTCTTGTTGTTTTAACTTTTGCTGTTGACAGGATTAAAATAAAATATTCTTTGTCTCTGAACGTGTTACGGCAAGAATGCTCTTTGAACAGCCAGCAGCAATGCCAAATGAGATTAATCAAAGTCTTAAATCCTTACCATTTGTTAAGGGAAATGGGATGGCACATGCCTAATCTTAGTTTACTCCAGTATTTTAATACCACATACAATTCTGTCTTTGTTGCTGTTCTTTGTTCTTCAGATAATATTTTTTTCCTAAAGTATTCATTGTCTGTGATAATATTGAAGAACAGTATTATTCAGGAAAACAAAACATGAAAGCTGACTTTCTTATAGTGGCCTGGCTGCCTTGATTGAGGAGTTAAATAGAGTGAATTAAAAAAGAACTTATTCCTCCTTCTATACTGAAGAATGTATGAATTACTCCTGAACAGTAGTTTCCCATCTACTTGAGACAGTTTCTCAGTGCAAAGTTATTCAGCAAATTATGAAACAATGAACTGAAAGAAGTTGTTGGACTAGATGCATGACACTCAGTGCCATTGATGTGCTGTAGTGCCCACTCTACCCATCTTACTCCCAATTATTGGGCTGTCCAGCTGTAAGATCAGGATGCCTTATAAATAAATAAAGCTATGAAAAACAGTGAAAAGCAGCATCTCCTGACAATAAAGATCATCAGAATACTGGAAAGACATTCTGGCCATGTCTGGCAAGCAGGTTTTCTACCCCATGAGCCTAGTGAAAAGGTATCACAAGATCATGTTGTGGTTTCATGCTATCTGAACTTCCATCTATATAGTATTGCCTAATTGTATCACACACATAATGACATTTAGCTCTTTTTTTTAAGCTTCAGCTCTTGGAATTATGTGGTTGCATGATGATGTCAACTTTCATCTAAAACAAAGGTAGCTTTCAAGACTGTGGTGCAAATTTGGAAAATGTAAACCTTAGAGACTCAGTAAGGAGAAGGCAAATAAAAAGAACCCAAAATTTATTTTTAACAACATAGCCAGTACTGCATTTTGCAATGCTATAGCTAGAATGCTACTGGAACCGGACCACAAATTGCTGGTATTAGCTCCATGGAGCAGACTGACATTACTGCACTATGAGCTACCTAACATCAGCCAGAGATAATCCTTGCCCAAAGATGCATAATTTTGAAAAAGTCAGGAGACACTTAGCTCATCTTTTCCTGCCTTAATATCCAGACATTCCCATCTAAAAGGTATGTCAAACAATACCTTAAGAGAATCCTATCTTAGGCCACTATGAAATGGTAGGCATTTAAGCGTAACAGAGAAAAAGCAAGAAAGTCTGTGCGGATACATTCAACTGAAAACAAATATTTGCAAGACCAAAGACATACATATTTAATAAAAGAGAGAAAAATACTTTCAAAGTTATCGTGGAATAAAGGAAAACTCACAGAAATTGAGAGTTTGGCAGACCATGAGGAAGAGAGTGATTGACAGAGTTTCTTGGAAAACTTTCATCCAAACTGTTTTTCACTGGAAAAAACTATTTTAATGAAACAGTATTTTTCATTAAATAGTATGGCTTTTAATTGAATCTACAGAAGAAAGATATTTTGGAACAAAGGATAATTTCCATTTTTGGAAAATTTCATTTTTCTTTGATAAGGTTTTTCATGTTTATAAATAATGTATATTATTTCATGATATATCATTAGTTCTTACTGAAAAATCTTATATATCTTCTAGATTGAAGTGTCAAATATTTTATTTACAACACGTAAGGTAAGAGAATATTTAAAATCAATGTTAAGTAGTAGCTACCCTTTATTATTCAAAATAAACAAAAAAACCTCTTAAGTCTTCATGAAATATTGGTAGTTTTATATATTATATATTGACATATTATCTATAATACACAATATGAATATAACACAATATCAAAAAAGGAAATAAATTGGAGAAATAATTTTCAAAATCGGACACACAAGAATTCCAAAACAGTTTTTGTTTTTAGTTCTATTTCATAGGAAATCTTGAAAATATTTGGTTTTACTACATTTCATAATGAAAACAGATTTTGAAAGCTCAAATCCTGTAAAGCAGAAATTCTGGATTTCAACTAACTCCAGTGACTGATTGTCTTGTCTATTAAAAGTTATGATTGTTTACATAGTGTCTCTCCTTTTTTGTTTGTCAACATAAATTAAAATAACCCCCAAAATTAAAACTAAAAACTTAATTCTCTCAATCTCTTTTTCTTCCCATCCTAAAACAATGACAGTGTCTGTATTTAGCTACTTCAATGCAGAAGGAACAGACTGATTGAATTCTAATTGCCACTTCAGGGCTGAAGCTATCATTTCTGTGATGTTTAAATATCAAGACATTTAAAATGTACTATCATCTGTGAAGCACCTAGCACACTCTCAGGCACTGTGAAATTATAACGATAAATAACTATAGATAAGTAACAGACACATGGGTAAACATATGTGTTTTTCTGATTTAATTTTCATTAGACAGACGCCTAAAATGTTTGCTCACGCGTACAGGACCTTTACTTGTTGCAAAGCTGCTGCTGAAGTATAATATCATCAGCTAATATCAGAATACTTATTATTTCCTTCCTACTAAACTAAACTAAAAAAAAAAAACCCAGAAAAGACATGTTGAAGCTATAAGCAAGCAATAAGAATTTACTGCTTTACCTGTATTGGTAATACATATGTGGGATTGTATCTTTAGTTCTCCTCCTAACTATATATTTGAGTGCACAATCTATTTTATAGCACCTACATTTAATTTTAAAATTGGGGTATCTTAGGTGATGGAAAGGATGTATGTGCAAAGAGGCTTGTTAGAAGCCATGATGTGTGATATCTAGATAGTCTTTTTGTTGATCTAGCTGTATTCTGTTGTTTAAAAAAAAACAAAAAAAAACCCAGAAAAAAACCAACAAAAAACAAACAAACAAAAACCAAACCTCTCTTCTACATCTGCCTTGTGTATGATGGAAAGTGGCACCACCTAGTGCCTAGTGACAGGATCTACACATGGCATGTAAACCAAAGTGGGGGGGGGGGGGAAGGATTCTGTGGCTGGCTTCTGAAATGTATGCATCAGCTTTTTATTCACATAAGCGAGAATTTTTCCTGAGGAAAGAGTTCAGGACCAGGTATATGGCATATCCTCCCCAGAAGTTTATTACATTAAAGTAGTCTACAATAGTAAATGTCACTACTTGAAGGCCATATAGATTAGCTGGATCCAGGGCACTCCACAAAAGGTAGCTTTTGCCTCCGGACCAGTGAGGCTGTCCATTTCTCCCTTCCCAAGAGCTACCACAGTTGAGGTCAGCAGGGGCACTTGAACTGAACTCCTCAGTGGGTGCATCTACACATTCATTAATGCTTCTTAGAAACTATGCATTTCATTTAGTATTTCCTTAATAAAACATTAACTAAATGTACAGTACCAAAAGTTACTGCACAGTCGCACCAGCGCATGGTTATTTAGTGATACTTACTGCATATTGACCTAATAACACTGTGCAGTAGGCTGTTAGCACAGTGACATGCTACTGCTCAGCGTTATTAGGCCAGTGCACAAAAAGCATATAATGCAGATGTGCCCACTAGGCACTAAAGGGGGCTCTTGGTAGAACACTTTGTGCCAGCACACCCCTGGTTTGGGACACACTTTCTTCAGGAGTCTGAAAGATATGTGGATCTTTAGGGACATGGGATGCAAATACCATTGGGGTGAGGTTCAGGGGAAATGGGGTTTATTTTTGTTCTGCCTTGTTACTTTATGTTTTGTGATATGGTTTTGCTGTTCTTCTTTTGATCACTGCACTTTTAAGCATGCTTATTTGTCACAGGCACCTGAATTGGCCAAGACAGGCACTTTTTATCTCTTTATAATCAAAATAAACAGGCAAGCTAAACACTGTAGTAGCAAAGACAGATAATGTAAACCATCATATTAATGTCCCCAGATCTGACTAGCAGTGTTGGGGAGAGAATTCTGAGCTCCCCTGAATCAGCAAATAGTTATGCCCCAAAATGTACTGACCAATACACAAATTAGACTACATTTGCAAGCCAGAATAAAAAGCCTTTCTATTTAGAGCCAGGCGATACTCCTCTATTTCGTTTATTTTGTTTCTATCCTCTAGCCCCATTCCCCTCCCCTAATTTCACTTTGAGGTTCAGGATCATACTGATCCCAAAAAATACAGAGCGTAACCTAGAACTGCTAAGTTTCTCATGGTTTTGTTGGAAAACCATAAATCTCTTCTTGGCTTCACTTAAGAGGTTCACAAGCCTTTCAGTAAGCCAAAGCTCATTTTTTATCTTGTAACAGAAGTCAGTTCCTGTTGAGTTTTTCATGGTTTTGGGTCTTGTTGCAAAAATTTGCACACCTCTGGTTCTAATCCTCCATTTACCACAGCTTTGAGGTACTGTAGAACCATGATTATTTGAAATCTGGTTATCCAGAACTCTTGGCTAGATAAATCCTCAAAAGTTTATTGTATATGTAGTTGAAGAAGGAGACTGAGACATTAGTTTCCCTTGGGCTAGAAAGAGGTAAGTGGAAGACTGAGCAATATCATGCATATAAAGACTCCTGTACAAATGTCTTTCCTCTTCTTTTCTCTTTCAACTACTTACAGAAACTCTAGCTGTCTCAGGCAGGTGGTATAGTTCTTTAATTGACATGTTCTCTGACTATATAAAACTTGATGGCTCGATTTTAAATTAAACAAAAATTGAATTTTTGATGTATGAAAACAGGAACAAATTATATATCCTTATTTTTCAGCACAGTCTCAGGGGTACGTAGGAAAGATCACTCTTTAAAGGAATCCTCAAACTCTTTCTTGATTTTTGAGGACTTTATATGTTGTCTGGGAAATATTCTGCACATCAGTAGGTCAGATGATTTAATAAAATTGTTAGATATGTGCATAATGAAATAGCCTTGGATTTATGTTATAATGATGCACAAGGGACCTCACTAACTAGAAAAAATGGCCTCCATTTCTCCAGGATCTCTGTCAGCCAATCCTTTCAGTTGGAATAGTTGCAAACCTATGCCCCTGCTGTGATAGAGTGAAAGATATCCTACTTCTGCCAGGAAACCCAGGCTCTATAGGTTTTTTTCAGTTTGTTAATTATGACATCATGAACCCGAACTGCCGCAGCTTAACCGCAGAACCCAGAAGTTCTTTGTACAGATATTATAATTTCATTTCAAAGAAAGATTCTCCATATCTAGTTTGACTCATGGGTCAAGAAGTGCAACAACTGAGCAGCAGATTTAAGTATAATGTTATCCTTCCAAGAATATGACTCATTTACACTAGAAATAATCTTTGAAATGCTAGCAAGTAGGGCTACCATTAAAATTCTCATACCTGCCTTTCCTGCCTAATAAAAGAGAAAACACTAAGTTTGTACTAACAGCTTGTCAGTGCCTTCTCTGTTAAAAACCCACCTTAAAACATGCATTAGCAAAACCTGTACTATAAGCCCCTTGACTTTAGAAACATGGCCAATTACTGCCCATTTTCCAGCTTCAGCTTTACAAACAACTGGATCAAGTAACTAGCAATCTGGGGGAGTTTTCAGCTAGGTTACTTGACTTAAAAATGCATCCATGTATTGTGCAGTTATTGTCCACTGTACAGCTGCCAAGATCTTAGATCCTATTTATTTTAATATAACAGGACAGGATGTGATGCAGAGATCACTTTCTGTCTAGGAAGTACCTTCATATTAGAAGCATAGAATCATAGAATATGAGGGTTGTGGAGTATGGAGGGGTGTGCGGTGTGGGTATGGAGGGGTGTGAGTGCAGGGAATGTAGCTGTGGTGAGGGCTGTGGGAGGGTGTAGGTGCTCCAGTCATGTGAGCCAACCCTCTGTTATTCCAGTCACATCATAGTTCTGTGACTGTGCAAGGACTTCTAGTTCTTTCTGCTCATTTCTCAGACTCCATGTATTCATGTACAGACACCCAAGATAAATAACTGATTGCCCTGCTTTCTCAGGAAGAATGAGGAGTCCTCCCTGTTGCTCCCTCCAAGTCACACATTTCCCCACTTACCTCAGGGCTTTGGTGTCCACCCTGTAGTGAACCTAGTTTAAAGCCATCCTTACTAAGTTAGCAAGTCTGTCTGTACCTCTTTGTCAAGTGGATCTTCTCTTCCTAGAAATTATTCTTCTTGGAACAACACCTCATGGTCAAAGAAGCCAAAGAAGTCCTGAGAAGTCTCCTTTAGCATCAAATCAATTAAGTCCTTATGGCAAAGGATGCTTTGTCGTAGGGCTGTGCAAAGCTTTGGTAGCCAATTCAATTTGGAGGAGATTCACCCTAATTCAGGGTCTGAATCTCCAAATCTGAATCGAATGGAGACCAAGTAAAATGTCCGAATTGATTTGAAGCATCTGAGTCCATTCAGAAAAGCTTCAGAAAAGATTTGGCTGCTTGGGAGATTCGGTCATAGACTAAACAGGCAATCTCCAGCTGCCTCCAGCTGGTAAGTCTGTTGGGGTTGGGGGAGGGAGGGATTGGGGCTGGGACAAGCTGCCCAGCCCAGGCGGCAGGTGCATTACTTAGGGAGGGAGGTAAGGGGAGGTGGGATGTGGGCACAGCAGCACTGGGAGCGGGGGCTCTGCCCCGCTGCCGCTTGCCCAGCTGGGGTGGGATGGGGTGGGATGCAGGCTTGGCTCGCTCCAGGCAGAAGGGGGCAAGCAGCAGCAAGGCAGACTCCCCACTCCCAGCGTTGCCTTCTGGCTGGGCAAGCAGCAGCAGGGCAGAGCCCCTGCAGCTCCCCCTGCTGGGGCAGAGGCACTCACAGCTGGAGGAGCCATGGGAGAAGCCTCCGGCACTTTAATTTTAAAAACAAAAACAAAAAAACCCAACAACCCTGCACTCACCGGCTCTGCCAGCAGTGATTTGGGGCTCTGAGGGCTCATGGAAGAGCCCCCCCCCATGCAGTGCAGGACAGTGGGGGGCAGCTGGAATCACCCCCCCCCCCATTGCCTGGCACCCACATGGCAACTGCCCCATGGCACGGGTGCAGTGCGACTCAGCAGGGTATGACACGCTGTCTGGCGGGGCAGCTCTACCTGTCAGTCAGAGCACAGCAGCACTCAGCCCCAGTGGCCCCAGCTCCCAGACAGTGTTCGGTGCCCTGCTGAGCCATGCTGCGCCCATGCCATGGAGCAGCTGCCGTGTGGGTGCCAAGCACAGGGCGGGAAATCCCTGCTGCCCCCCCACTGTCCCGCGCTTCATAGGGGGCACTCTGCCCTGAGTGCCCAGAGGCCCTGATAGTTGCTGCTATTGCTGGTGAATGTGGTTTTTTTGTTTTGTTTTTTTTAATTCCCGGACTGCTGGGCCCAGGCGTGGGGGCCATCAGGGGTGGGGGCCTCTGCCAGGAAGCCCCAGATCCCCCATAGTCATTGCTGCAGCTGGTGAGTGCAGGGCTTTTTTTTAAAGTACCAGGAGGCTGGAGCCAGGCAGAGGATGGGGCTAGGCTGGGCCAGGCAGGCATGGGGGCTTCTCCCGTGGCTCCCCATACCTGAGGAGAGGCAGGCACAGCCGGAAGAGCCACAGGAGAACCTGCAGCCACCCAGGTGCCTGCCTGTCCCCAGCCAATTGGATTCACCGAATCTCTCCGAATTAGAGCCAAATCAATTCAGGACAGTGATCCGTATCTCTGAACTGAATGACTCCAAATCCAAATCAAATACTTCCCTATTCACATAGGCCTACTTTGTAGCCTTGCCACCTCTTCCTGTACTTCTCTTGCCTGCTTCTTGAAAGACACCACCAGGAGGCACTGCTCACATCGCAGGCAGTCCCCCACCTGGCTGTCATACTAGTGGACCTCACTTTGGCATTTGTCCTGTTGATCATCAAATACTTCAGCAGGAAATAAATGTGCCTAAACTTTTCCATCGTCTCATCTTAGATTTTGGTTGTCTGTGAATGGGACTTCAAACACAGAGGGATGTTAAGTTCCACCTTTCCTTGTAGTTTGCAGTCCCTTTTTTGATATTTAACACCTTTGGAATGGATAAGTGAACATATCAGTCAACTGGGCAGAGTCTTACCACATTTCAGCTGCTCTGCAGTAACTGTTAATGTGCCTGCTCTTACCTGTGGTGAGTGAAAGTTAAACCATGGTAGCTTCATCCACTCTTGTTCAGGAGTCAGCTACTCCAGATTAGCTTTCACTTACTGCAGGGCAAGAAAGGGCACATGGACATCACAGATGATGTCTAGTACGTCTTTATCCATATCCCATTTTACTCACTGTTTGTCAGTAAGTTGTGTGAAGCTCAGGTATAAAGCTTGTGTGATAGCATACACTGAAAAAAACACCTACATGCAGGTACCACTCAGGTCTACACAATTGTTAAATCAAATATGAACAGCAGCATCTGCTTAATGCTTACTAAATCAGTCCCTCAGTGAAGAATTTCTCATGCTGAAAATACCCAAAGTGGGGTGACAATAACCAGAAGAGGGAACTGCTTTGGAGAACTTCTCCAACATCCCCTACCACTGGGAGTCTCGGTCCTCATATTTTTAAATTAGTCTATACCCTAACTGGGATTCTATCAGTATGATTATTATGTATTGAAAGTATTTTAAAGAAAATGTTCTGGTTTGTTTTGTTTTGATTTTAAAAAAAAATCAAAACAAAAAAAACTTCAAATTGAAAAAGGTATTTATTTGCTCAGTGTTTTTCTCTCCACAGATAGGAAAAAAAAGAGAGTGACAATTCTTTTTTCTCTTTGCACTGGAAAGTTTTAATAAAAATAAAGGAAACATTTAGGTGAGAGAAAGTTTGTTTCCTTTGACTTTTAGCTACATGGTCCCAATGAAAGAAAATGAAATGCAAAGGGAAGTGGGTTTTCCCACAGCTTTCTCTCACTTTGATACCTCTCCCCATTTTTCCACGTAAAGGGAAGAGTGGAGGGGTTTCTCCACTTTCTCTTGTTTTCTACCTCTTTATTTTGCATTTGAAAAAATTAGGGTAGTCAGAAACCCTAAGAAATGTCTCAGACGGCCAGAGCCGACTCGAGGTGATTTAGAAATTGCTCGTTCGTCAGGGCGGGCTAGTGAATGGAGAGGCAGACAAGGTTTAATGGTTGAAAAAACGTTTACTTACACCGCCTGTAGTTGTGACGCAGATGGTCCGGTCGTCTAAACAACCACGTGAGTTGTTCCAGCTGGCGGGGCCCAAGCCAGTTAATCCATCCGCAAATCAAGCTGGCGGGGAAAGGGTACGTCTGGGATTGCGCTCGGCGACGGGAAGAAGGATCGATAGGTAATCAGTCCTGTTACCAAATTTGCCCATTACTTTGGGGTGTGCTCATTTATTAGGGATAGTTTCTAGGGTCTTGGTGATTCTGTCAATGTGCTGCTTGTGTTACTATACGGAGCTGTATTTCTCCCTTCTGCAAGCCCTCACCCCCAGTGGAGCTACCTTGCAGGACTCTATCTCAATGGGCTGGGTTCCTCCAGTCACCAAATCAGTCATACACACAAACACACACAAATTAACGTGACATGCCTGACCTGGCCGGGCTGATCAGCATGGACAGGCTGACACCCTCATATGCCAAGAATCAGTTCATAAGAGCAACAATAAAATGCAGTCAAACACAAGCACACAGGTAAACAGAATCCCTCTGAATCCGGCTGGGTGTCCAGCTGACACCCTCATGGGCCAGCATTCAGTTCATAAGGGCACGTCTGAGTCAAACGGGGTCAATCAGCCTGTACAAGCTGATCCCCTTATGTGTTTCAAACTCAGCACGTCCCAATCTTTGGCCTCTTGATGAGCAGACCCCACAATAATTTGGGCTTCACAGGGAT
>NW_005842509.1:315837-338236 GCF_000455745.1 Alligator sinensis
AAGCCAGTTAATCCGTCCGCAAATCAAGCCGGCGGGGAAAGGGTACGTCTGGGATTGCGCTCGGCGATGGGAAGAAGGATCGATAGGTGATCAGTCCATCGATCAGCTAGCCGCAAGTCAGATCTCTTTAGAGGCACTCTGCAGTGTGCTCAAAGTTCTTCGACTTGGGCGGAAGTCGCACGAAATTTTAAACGGCTAGCAAGCCAATTACTAGCCGCCACGTGTGAATAATTTAGCACTGGCCAATAGCGGGACACAAATTTGCAGTCGAATGGCGGGAACTCTCTTGCACCGGGGGTTTTCTGCTGCAACAGAAAACCTTGACTTTTGCAAGAGGCTCTCATGTGGTGGGAAAATTCCACCGTGCCGAGGCACCAAAATCACTGGGTTGTGACAAGAAACAGCCCAGTCTGGGCTGACTGCCTAATGGGACACCTGCCTGGGGCTTTGACTGGCAGCCTTAATTCAACTAATGACTCTAGTTGGCCTCTGTCTGGGCCTCCTGATTGACTGCTAGGAGAACAGATTCTCCATTTGATAGGTTTTCTGACCCTGGATTGGGCCTGTGTTTTTGATTCTGGCCTTCTTTTGGTGGCCTAACCACTAGGCAAGATTACCTATGTCGCAGTCTATCACAGATACGAGTAGAAGAAAAGTGAGAGAAAGTGAATCTCCCCCCTCCCCCCCCCCAAGGTAAAACCAAAAATTTTCAAAATCAAGCAGCTGTTTTTGGTAGGAAAAAGGAGAGTAAAATTTTGCATAAAATTGAAATTGTTTGTTATCTTTTGAATCTTTTCACTGGAAAAAAAACAACACATTTGTAGTCATTTCATATATAGCTAGACATTATGGTTAATTAAACAAACAGTTTCAATGGAAAACTTTGTCACTTTGACAGAAAAATAGGCTTGCACTTATACTTTTTGCAGGAAAAAAAATCTGCTTTCTTTTGAAAAAATATTAACTCTTCGGTAAAAACTGTAAGTTTTATTTTTTCCATCCAAAATTGACAAAGTTTGACAAAAACTTTACAGGATAAAAAAATTTAAATCTTTTAACCAGGTCCCACAGCTATGCCCCAGGCAGATATTCATTAAAATAGATTACAAAAGTACAGAATTACATATCACATTTACTCGCATAGCGCACACACGTTCCCTCCAATAATAGCCCTCCAAAACTGAGGGTTGTCTCTTAAGCAGGGAAGCTCATTACTGCAGGAGAATGGAAGCCTGGAGATGCTGAAACAGCTCCTGAAGTTTGCGTTTCTCTTCACAACCAGTGTGCAGCAGGGGCAGTCCAGTTTTTTGTTTGGTTGGTTTTTTTAGCATCAAAGCAGCAGTTGTGAGAAGGTTAAAAATAACTTTTGCCATAGCATCCAGGACAGAGCCAGTGAGCTGAAAAGTAGTTTCTGTCCCTGCTCGTGGTCAGCTTTTTGCTGTCCCAAAACAAGGTGCATTTCTTATGGGGGAAGGACATGGTATTTGAGGAAAATATGTATATAAAGTTCTTAGAATTGCCTGATACAATCAGATAGTAGACATGGGGAGTTTTCCACTGGCTTGATGACTTCAGATGCACCCCTGTAGCATGCAGTTGTTTACTGTGCACTACATGGGGTATCTGGGAGAGGTAGCACCTCCAGAGAAAGAATATGTCATGCCTCTTCCTCTGTTGGTCCTCACCAGCACTCAACTCTCACCTGTAGCTCCAAGTAGCTGTCTGCATGTAAACCACCTCAATGGGCAGGCCAAACCAGGTGAGGGTACCCAGGTAGTCTTAGACCTCTGGGGAGATAAGGACATGCCTATCCCTGCATGCAAAGTCTGACTCTGGCTGACTAGGTAGACAAGACTCTTGTATAGTCCAATGGCTGCGATGGCAGTACAGCACCGCGCCGTGGATTGCGCAGAGCAGGACAAGGCACAAAAGATGTCCTGATCATCTGCTTCATCAGGGCCAATCTCCAGCTGTCTTGACACTGTCCTGCCACTGGTTACCAATTGGCTTGGACAAGAGAGTGAGGCCAAAGCTGCACAACTCTTCCTCACTTAAATCTAAATCCTATGCAACTCACATCTACCACAAGCCCTCTGGCAACGGGCCAGCAATGAAGCAGCAGGTGTGGACACACTGGAAGCTGTAGCCACAGGCATCTCAGGGTTTTGGGTCGATTTCTACTGGACAGAAGCAGCAGTAGAACTCAGCAGCCCCCTGAGTGACTGAGAATCCCTATTCAGGACCACACTGTTCACCTCCTAGAATGAAGGGGCTAGAAAAGGTGCCCCAAACATTGTCTGCTTCACCTTACCCTGGCCAGCATACTGTGGCTGTCAGGGATCCCACTACAGCAGTAGAAAAGGAAAGAAATCAATCCCTCTCAGCTGGGTATGTGGAACATATGTACGTTGACCAACAGAAATACCAACAGACCTGAAAGAAGAACTGCCCTCATTGAGAAAGAACTGGGCAGATACAACCTCCAGATAGCTGACCTCAATGAGACTCACTTACCCGACAAAGGGCAGCTCACAAGAGGAAAAGCTGGTTACACATTCTTCTGGAGTGGTCATGGCAGCAAAGCCAAATGGGAAGCAGGTGTTCAAGAAGCTGACCTACCTGCCCAAAGGATTGAATGACCAACTGATGGTGCTCAAGTTCCCTGTGGCATAGTGGGGCTCCCCCACTAGCCACAGTGCTAGTTTCCCCACTTGCCTTTGGGCATGCCACCCACACCTTATTGTTAATTAATTAGGATATTAATTAAGGCAGGAGGCTGCCCATTCTTGCCCCGATGCCAGGGGCTACAATCTGCGGCTCCATTCCTCTCCTGCACCGCAGCCCAAGCCTCACAGATGGCATCCAGATGACACAGTGCTCTTGGCCTACAGCCTCGTCAGGCCTCAGACACACATTCATACCACCCTCCTCTCACTAAGGCCTCTCACACTCCACCCTCTCACAGGGTCTCTTTCATGCATCAACAACTTTTACTGCCTTGCTCCCTCTTGGAGCGAACCCCTTCCGCCATAAGCTTTAGTTAGCTCATACCTTGGGTGGCAGACGTACCATCTTTTGGGCCTCTCCAGCAACCCTCCCCAGGGTAGTGGCCAGCCAATTACCACACCGGGTCTAAGCTTGCCCTGGCCCCTTCCAGGGCAACTCTATACACTTATACATACTGGGCTCTTAGCCCTCTGGTTTTCCCCCCATCACTGGGGCTCCTCATCTCTGCCCCTTCACTGGGGCCATCCCCTCACTGGGGCCACAGGGCTTCCCTCCCCGGTGGGCTCAAGTGGCCTTAGCTGTGCCTAGCCCCCACTACCTTTCCTCAGGGTCCTACACCCCACGGGGCTCAGGTGGCCATAGCCATGCCTGGCCCCCACTCTTGCTCCTCAGGGTGTTGCACCCCTCGGGGCTCAGGTGGCCGCAGCTGTGCCTGGCCCCACCTACCTCCGATGGTACGTGACCCAGCCAAGGCTGAGGGCTAGGGTTAAGGCACCCCTACCTGCCTTTCACCAGGGTGGTAACTGGCCTGGCATTTCCTGGGGGCTCCCACGCCACTGAGAGCTCCACCAGGCCACCCACTCCCAGCAGGGTGCAGTTTTAGGTCATGCCCAGGACCAGGAGTCTCCAAGCCATCCCTTACAGCTCCTGCCCTTACCTACAGGATGTTGCATGGAGCCTTACAGCCACACAAGTTTACTGCCTGGCCTGCCAGCAGGAAACTGCTCTGTTTATATAGGCAGCCAGAGGTCTAAAATGACTGCCACAATCAAGCACCTGCCAGCTGCTTGGCTCCACTCTTAACATGGCAGGCACCAACAGTGCCCTGCCACACACTTTCCGCTTTACAATAGTTCCTGGAGGAGGTTTCCCCTGCTGCTCCTCCAGAGCAGGCTCCCCTCAGAGCCTGTGAAAGCCCTCAAGTGGTGAGCACCCCCAAAGGTGCTCTGCCACACTCCCCCTGCTTGGCAAGAAGTGTGCCACAATCATCAATGCATATGCCCCTACCATGACCAGCTCCGAAGAAGTCAAGAACCAGTTCTATGATGACCTCCACTCCGTGATCACTGCTGTACCAAAGTCTGACTATCTCATCCTCCTTGGTGACTTCAACGCCAGGATTGGCTGTGACTGCCAAGCATGGGATGGCATCATCGGGAAGCATAGGATTGGAAGCTGCAATAGCAATTGTCTTCTCCTGCTCAGACTATGTGCTGAACTCGAGCTCCTGGTTACTAATACTGTGTTCTGTCTCCCCAGCCAAAAGAAGACATTGTGGATGCATCCTCACTCCAAGCACTGGCATCTTATCGACTATGTCATCGTCTGAAGGAGGGACAGACACGATGTCCATGTAACCAAAGCAATGTGTGGTGCTGAATGCTGGACTGATCATTGACTCATCATCTCCTTACTAAAGATCACAATTCAAACCAGACAAAGCAGACCGAGGTGCCTTAACACTGCTGGGCTGACAAACGGCAGCACCAGGCTGTCTTTTGTGAACCATTTGAAAGATCAGCTTCACATTACACCACTCTATTCCAGCTCCATTGAAGCCAGCTGGAAGTGGCTTAGTGAAGCTATACATTCTGCAGCTCATGAGACCTAGTGACGAAGCATCCTCAGACCCCAAGACTGGTCTGATGAAAATGTTGAGAAGATGCAATGGCTGCTGAAAGAAACAATGTCTCCACAGAGCCTACCTCTATGATAAGTCCATATCAGTACAATGCACCTATAGCTTGATATGAAAGACCTTTCAGTGCAAGTTGTAAGGCATGCATGACACATGGTTGAAGAACAAAGCAGATGAGATCCAGCATTATGCTGACTGAAACAATGCAAAGAAGTTCTTCAATGCCCTCAAGGCTGTCTGTGGTCTGCAGGTCCTCTGATCCTCCCCTCTGTTGTCTGCCGATGGGACCATGCTGCTAACTGACAAGGCCCAGATCCTCCAGAGATGGGCTGAACACTTCAGCACTGTCCTCAATTGGACCTCCTCCATCAACATGGATGCCATATACAAGCTGCCTCAAATCGCCATCAATACCTTACTTGAAGCTCTGCCTTCAATCACAGAAGTCCAAAAGGCCATGCAACAAATGTCTAGTGGCAAAGCTCCTGGAGCCAATGAAATTCCAGTGAAGGTCTACAGATCAGGTGGTCATGACCTCACAGAGAAACTAATCAAGATCTTCTGCAGTATGTAGGCACAGGAGGTAGTCCCTCAAGAATTTAAGGATGCTTGCATTGTCCACCTGCACAAGAGGACGGGAAATCGCCAACTCTGTGACAACCACAGAAGCATCTCTCACCTCTCAACTGCCAGTAAAGATACTCGCAGGAGTCCTCCTCAGCTGACCAACCAACCGTCTAAATGACCTACTGCCTGAGAGCCAATGCAGCTTCAGAAATGGACACAGAACCACTAGCATGGTGTTTACAGCTTGGCAGCTTCAAGAAAACTGCCAGGAATAGAACATCGACCTTCTCCTCATGTTCATTGACCTAACTAAAGCCTTTGACATGGTGAACTGCGAAGGCCTCTGGGAAATCATGAAGAAGTACAGATGCCCCAGAAAATTCATCAGTATGGTTCAACAGTTCCATGATGGCACATGGCCTTGCGAATGGTGAATGCTCTGACCCCTTTCCGGTCACAAATGCCATCAAGCAAGGCTGTGTGCTCACACCTACCCTCTTCAGCATGGTATTCTCTGCCATGCTGTTGGATGCCTTCCAACATGATGACCTTGGTATGGGGATCAGGTACCGTTTTGACGGAGACATCTTCAACCTGTGCAGGCTCCAAGTAAGCTCCAAAGTCCAGACAGCCACACTTCGCGACTTCCTCTTTGCTGACGACTGTGCACTTTGCGCAGGCTCACAGGCTAATACCTTATTCTCATCAGCTTGCAACAACTTCAGACTCCCTATTAACATGAAGAAGACCAAAGTGATATTTCAACCTGCACCTGGCACAACACCCCAGGAACCACACATCTTAATTAAAGGTCAACAACTGTTGATGGTCAACAAGTTTGTCTCTCTAGGCAGCACGCTCTCCCATGCTGTCCACATTGACGACAAAGTCAACGCAAGACTAGTGAAAGCTAGTGTGGCCTTCAGCACACTCTGTAAGTTGATCTGGGACTACAGAGGCCTCAGAATGTTGATGAAATTGAAGGTATAGAAAGCCATCATTCTCCTGACCCTCCTCTATGCCTGCAAAACCTAGACCATCAGCGTCATGTCAAGAAACTAAACCACTTCCACCTGTGCTGCCTGCAAAAGATACTAAAGATCAAGTGGTAGGACAAGATTCCAGACACCAAGGTGCTTGGAAGATCAGCTCTCTTCAGTATTCACACTCTACTGAAAATGGCACAGCTAAGATGGGCTGGCCACCTTTCAAGAATGCCCGACACTTGCCTGCTGAAGAAAATTTTGTACGGTGAACTGTCAAATGGAGTACGCTCTTTCAGCACACCAAAGAAGTGGTACAAGGACACCCCAAAGATGTCCCTAAAGAGTTTGGGCAGCAACCCAGAGTCATGGGAGCAAATAGCTTGTGACCATCCATCCTGGAGGTCATCAATCCAGAACCGAGCACTGGCCTTCAAACAGCAACACACTGCAGAAGCAATGAAGAAATGTGTGGCCAGGAAAACAAAAACCTCCTGTACCCAGTCCTCATCACTTTCCTGCCCCTGCTGCAGCAGATTGTTCAAGGCAAAGATCGATCTTATAAGTCACCTACATGTACCCATGCAACCTAACCTCCACCCTTCTCCTTTCTCTTTCCTCTCTTTCTTTTCTTCTTTTTTCCTTTTTTCTCCTTTTCTTGTTCCCTGTTTCTTTCCCATTTCTTTTCTCTCTTCTTCCCTGCCCCACTCCACTGGATGCAGTCATTTTTGCCTATGAAGGACAAAAACATACATGACTGGTATATAGTTTGTAGCTTCTGCACCCGTGTGTAAGTTATTCCACTTTGACAACTGGGGATAAGAAACCAGAGCTAATGGCTCCTTGTGAGAACATGCCATCTTCATAGGAATAAGAGAAAAAATTGGCTGGCAGGGGAGGGGTCATAGTACAACAGGAATTAATATTCACCAACCAGCATGTAGGAAATATGACAAATAGTCAATTGCAAAATGGGTATCATAACTATTACCTCTTTTTGACTCCCCTATAGTTAAAACAGTGGTGACATGTAGGTGCACTGGTGCACCCCCTGACAGCAGCATTCCCTGCTTAGGCGATGGGCAGGGGGAGAACATGAGAGCTCTGGTGCCCACACTGAGCTGGGGAGTGGGGGCGCCAGGAGAAGTGATTCCCATGATCCCCCCGCAGCTGATCGCACCAACCAGTCGCATCATCCTCCTATTAATGGTCTGCCAATGGTGATTCAAAGCACCCCAAAGAGACATGGTGAGTGAATACAATTCCTATATAGTTCCAATAAAAAGTCAATTCTGTACTAGTGAGAGTTAACAGATACAAGTACTTTTTGGCTAACTACATCATTTATCACTAATAAAAGAATAGGTATCAAGGACTTACCAAAAAAGAACCCTTTTCTGGATAACTTCTTCTATGAAAGCATAGTTAGCCAAAGAAGAGCATACTCTGAAGCTTTGGATAATTACCTCTTTAATGCTCATTCTTCTTGAGAGCACAGAAGAGCTGAACTCTGTGCCAGATTACATTGGAATTTCCTGGCCATCCTTAGGGTGCAGACACATGATACAATTACTAAAGAGTAATTTCCCCTAGATTTTACTCTGAAGTCAATTCACTCTATAGTAAGAAGTAGACCTACAGAAATATAATTAAGGGTGGGTGATCAGGGAACCAGACCTAAATGCCAGAATGGTGGCTCCCCAGGAGCCTGGGCTGCAGCAGTAGCCAGTGTGGTGAACTCATGCTGTGGCAGGTAAGATTCTTCCCCCTCCCACCTCCTCCTGCTCTCCAGCACTTGGTACTGCATACCCTCCTCGTATACTCTCCTCTCCCCCAACTCTGCCCAGAATAGCTAGCTATGTCTCTTGGGGTTTGGGACTGGTTCTCCCAAGCTAGTTGTTAACAGCAGGGGCTATTAAGCCTGGCTACTAGGTGGTAAGGAACTGGTTTGCACTGAGTAAGTGACTACCTGAGGATAAGACTCTGTGGAGGATTGGACACAACATCAACACCGTAGTATGTTATTCTGGGGTAAATTACTGTGACGGGGTGGCTGGTGGTGATTTGACCCAGGGGTTTTGAAAGGGTGAAAGTTGATTGGAGGGCTTGGGATTCCCTTTCCTCACCAATCCAGCCCCAGAGACTCACCCTCCATAAAAGGGGCAGCGCAGCTGACTCAGAAGAGACCAGCAAGGGACCACGAGGAAGACATTTCAAAGAACTGGCAAGAGCTGGACCAGCGGGGTGGGAGTAGGTGCCCCAGAAGAACCTGAAGGAGTGGGACCTGCAGATAGCAGCTGGACCCTCAGCAGAGCAGCGTGCAGCCAGCAGGAGAGACTCCCTGCTGGCTCCCCCTACGAGAGGCTGCAGCCAGCAGGAGAGGTTCCCCAGCTCCAGCAAGAAGCTGAGCAGTGACCTGAGAGGTTCCCAGCTCTGCTTCCAGCTCCTCCAGCAAGAGGCCAGGAAGCTCAACATGAGACATGACCTCCTGGAAGGTCAAAATCCCTAGCAGCTAGAAGCAGTACTAGCACTAGTGGCTGCATAGTAGCGTTTCTGCCTCCCATGTGGGAGATCTGCGTTCAAGTCCCAGCTTTGTTAGACTGGGATGAGTGAAATGACAGGAAGAAATTCTTCTTGCAGTGGAAGGGGGTCATTTTGTTTTCCTTCTTTCCCCCCTCCAGGTACCTAGGCCCTATATTTCTTGTTATCTGACGTTTTGTATTTTGTATATTTTATATTTCGCCAACCAGTATTGGTTGTTGTACTGTTTGTGTTTTATATTTTGTTAAACCTATCTTTTGTCAACTGAATGAATATGTCCATGATTATAAATGCCTAATCTTTATTGAATCCTGCCCCCTTGGGGTGTTTCAGTGTCCCCTATAGCCCCTGGCTTATACATGTTATGTTCCCACTACTGTTTTTCTCATGAAAAGTATATGGTTAAGTCCCCATTGGTGATCTGGCTCTGCTCCATAAAGGAAGGAGAATCTCTACACCTCCCACAGTGCTTGTGCACCTGCTCTGATCCCTTCAATTGGAGAGGGGGTACATCTTAGAGTACCACCCAGGTTACATTACTATAGTGGCGTTCTGGGTTGTGTTGGTGGGTTGTTTGTTTTTTTCCACTGGGCTAAGTTTTACCTCTGAAAAGAGAGACAGGCAGACTGTACATCAAGCATTCACTCCAGTTTTACTATGCAGTGAAGTCTATTTACTCCATCAATTTATGTTTTCTGGGTCAGTGCCCATAGTCATGTTTCTTGAGACTCTTTTAATGCCGCCTTAGGCTATTGATACATGGGGCAGATTTGTTTTATCCTCCTTTGTTTTAAGGCCACAGAAAGGAGTGTCATGGAAGGAAATCTCCTTGGGGAATTCCTTGTAAAGTTCCCTCCAGTTGAGCTTTGAGCTGAAAGCTCCAGTTACTGAAGAAATAGTGTGAGGGCCTGGTCCCAGAGCTGACAATTCACAAAAGATCTGTGTAGAGGTTCTGTGCTTTGGATTACCCCTTTTCTACCTCTTCTGTTACAGGGACCCCCTCTTTTTTTCTTTGGGTAGCATAGCTTGGTTGGAACTGTGCTACTGCAGATTTCTCTTGCATGTGGAGATTCTGGGAAGCTCCATGGAAAAAGCAATGTAGCCTGAAGTGGTATTTCCCTTTCTTAGTGTCATTTGTGATATCAAAGATATTCCTTTCTCATCTAGGTTCTACTTTGTTTCAGTATAGACTTCAAGGGGCTTCATGGAATCTGGATGGTTAAGATCCAAGGCAGTGAAGACCTCTACCCCCTGTAGAATGATAGAGAGCTAGCCATGCAGGGTGTGATCTGTCCATTTGATGTTTAAAAAGCACTAGTCAGCATACTTTCTAGAAAACAGGAGCTGGTCAGTACATAATACTTAATGTGGAGACACATCTAAGAATAGTGAGGACAAGTTAGTTTTATAATTCTTCACCCCCATGAAATTCGTAGCAGTTGTCAAAGGAGGCCTCAGTTGGAAATTTGGCTCCTCTTAGCAATATATCTAAATTTTGGGAATGTGGAGGAGTAAAAATATTTCTCTAGCCACATTCTAGGTAAACTTCAGCCTGAAGCCTTGCAGCACAAGGCCTAACTTTTTCATATCTGAAAGGCTTATTATCAATATTTTAAATAAGGGGCAAAAGTTACATTAGTTACTTTTTATTTCAGTTTTTTAGAGAGCATTTTTCTCCAATTTTGATTGCACTCTTAAGAAGGAAAAAAAAAGTAAAAACATAAATCTTTTCAACCCATGAAACTTTTATGAGATCCCCCTAAATTTTAAAGCAGCTCGCTAGAAAGCAAGGCTGAAAGGTCTCCTAGATCTCTGTCAAAGACAGACTGGAAGGATTAAACTTTGTGATTCCCTTATGCTGAAGGGAATTGAACCTACAATCATGCTGTAGAGGAATGGTAAACTTCTTTTACTGTTTCTAAGCATAGCACTGGTTTCAGTGTTCTGTAACAAATAGTACTTTACAAGAGTTTTGAGGAAAGCGGGGAGCAATTTCATTAAGATTTACTTACAACTTCTGCAAATTACTATGGAAAGGTTTTTTGGTTTCTGAAAACCATTACCCCCATAAAAACACAGTGTGTTCTGCATTCTATGAAGAACTAGAATTGTTTTTATCTCAGGAATGACAGAGAATACAAAAACATGTTCTATCCCAGACATGTTTGTGAAACTCTGAAATTTAGAATCTGATTCTGTTGTTAATAGGACACAAACAATTGATTAGCTCATGCACTTTCTATTGTGGGGTTGGGTTTTGCCAGAATTTTATGTCTTGCTGACTATGAGTGTATTTAAGGTTGTATTTATTACAGTTATTCTGTATTCATATAGTGCATTGCTCTTACTTAGCAAGTATGGTGGGGTAAATATTCTTTTAAATGGATTTTTAACTCAAAAGCCTTGTGCATTTTAATTGAGAAAGGAGAAATTCATGTGATGCTCCACAAGGAGGCAGCAGCATGCCTGTCAATTTGCCTACTTACTCAAAATTCATACTTTTTATGTTAAGGATATTTTTTTTTACCCAGTATGTGTATTGTTCAAAGAAAAGATTTTAAAAATGTTTAAGTTCAAAAGAAAATTCCGGCTGCCAAGACAAAGATTCCCAAGGTCAACATTACCCTTATTTCCCTATGAGCTGCCACCCCAATGATTTACAAGTTACATAAGAGCAGTATTTTAAGGAAATATGCATTTGATTAGAAACTAAAAATCATGGTGCCTCATTTATGACTGTAGAGTTAATGTTCTGTCAGTGTTTCCATTATGAAACCATATTTTCTGGGATTTATTACCTACAGGGAGGAAAACATTCTACTGTGTTGAAACATGGAGTTTAAGGTCTCAATACTATAACTATAAAATAAACTACTACGAAGTCTAATACTGCCAACTGAGGGATTCAGGTGCTATGAGTCAAACTCCCCCCAACTACATAACCACCTTAAAAATCACAAGATTTTTTAACATAATGAATGATTCATTTTATTTGTGGTCTCCTTTTTTTTTTAGTCTAAAAGATTCACATTTTTAAGACTCTTTTTTCCCTTCATAGCCAGAAGGCTACAAAACTACTTTTTAAAACTTAAAGCTCAAATTTTTTGATAATTGTGATTCCAGAAGCCGGCACTTTGGGGTGGGGTGCGGGGAGCCAAAATACTACAAAGTTCAAAGGAAGTAGTATCACTTGTGGTTTCCATTAGTCTACTTGTGTATGTAAGTACTTACAGCATCAGGTCTAACCTTGCATGTCTGAGAAGTTTATTAACAAAATTCTAAATAGGGGGCAAACTGCTTTCATTTTTTTAATTATTATTTCAGTTTTAAAGAGAGATTTCTTTCTCTTAGACTCCTTCTTTTCTTAAGACTGCAGAAGTACCCCTCTTCTCAACCTATAAAACTTTCATGAGATTTCCTAAGTTTTGAAGTATCCCAATATAATGCAAAATTTCCATATTTTACTTAAAAAGAGGATTTAGCACTTGACTACTTAAAGAAGCAGAAGCAGCAGAAGTATCACATGCTTCTTGCATGATGCTCCCCAGTGGCCGCATCTACACGTGTGACAGACTGCAGTTGTTATTGAGCAGTTTTTGCCAGATGCTACTGTGCAGTAGCAACAAGCTACTGTGCTGTAGCTCATTACTACTGTTTAGTATCATCGCCACATGGTTAGTGCCTGGCAACGTTACTGTGAGGTAGTAATGAGCTATGGCACAGTAGCTTATTGCTACTGCGCCATAGAATCTTGTGTAGATGTACCCAGTGGGTCTCAGTCTGATTCAAAAGGTATATCTACATCTTGTCACTAGCATTGCTGCAGAGCATCATTCTTGAGAGCGGTCCAAACTTAACAGAACTAAAGTCAGAAATGAGGCAATGAAGCTGCTTGTAGGGACACTTTTCATCACAGTTCTAAAGCATGCTGGAAGAAGAGAGATCAAGAACAGCATCAAGGAGCTCCTGTAGAGTGGCTGCATTGCCTCCTTTCTGGATTTGACACATGCAAGTGGGAACAAGTGGGCATGGTGTGTTTTCCAGGAGTTCCGAGAATGTGGTGTATCTGTGGCCTGAAGTTCACCTGTAGGAAGAAAAGTGTAGTTCCAGTCTCATGACCTTCATGGTCTTTCTTCAGAGACTGCCCTGTTGCTAATGACTGCTAGGGAAAATGATGGTTTTGTGATGTGGATTCCTATTGAACTGACCTGGGAATCAACTTTTTTTTTTCTTCCTGAGGTTCTGAAACAAACAAAAGATTTTCTTATTTTAAATGATTAGACTCTTATCCCTTTTTTTTCTTTTTTTGTTTTTGATAGCCAAAACTAAAATGTGTCTGAGACTTCCTTTTTTTTTTTTTTGATGAAAAAAATCTTTTAATGAAAATTCTGTTCAATTGAATGACCATCTTTGTAAATAAGATTTCAACTGAAATTGTGACCACCCTTCACTTACTGAGAATTTCTCTGAAACCATCAAACTCTCTCAGCTGGGCCAGTGAACAGTCATCAAATATTAATCTTTAACCAGGGTAAAAGGTACTAGTGTAGAGGTGACTGGTGCTAGAACCATTACCATAGCCATGAGTCACAAGTTCCCCCTCAAATATATTATCAGTTTGGAAAAAAAAAAACCAGAGCCAGCATCAAAACACTGATTTGATCAAAAGATGGAGAGACACCAGCTTGGTATTCCGTCTTGCCCAGCACCACTTTCTTCAGCACTTCTTAAGCAGGGTTCTTCCTTCCCCAAAGCTGGCCATACACCCAACAGAGCATTTGGGACAGATGTCTTCCTGTTGAAGAAATTTTCTATGCCAGCTGCAACAGCTGCCAGAAACAGCCTCACCCAGTTTTAGATCATGGTGCCCCTAAGAATCCAATCCCACCCCCAGGGTAGTTGAGATCAGGTTGCTCAAGGTGTAATTATCTCTAGCACTGAACCTGAAGAGGTGCTGATCAATACACAGAGACTATTGGTCTCTCCCTGTGCCTCAGCTCCCCATTGTTATGACAGGGTAGTCCATATCTCAGAGAGGGGTGATGAAAATAAATATCTTAAAGACCTAAGGTACTTGCACTATGCTAATGGAGGGCATCCAAGTGGTATCATAGGTAGGTATTACATTTTCATACACTTTTTTTTTTTTGCCACTGTGCACCTTTACTGTTTATTTAGAGTTAATGTTGCTGTTCCAAGTTCTTCCCTTGACACTTTCAGTGTAAGTGAAATGCTATTGCAGCTAAGGTGGAGAAAAGGAAGACGTCAAAACTGCTGTGGTTTTTGTTTCAGCAGAGATGTGAAACAGATCCTGACAATTCATAGTCATTAAAGATTCCCTGGCATTTTCTGCAAGTGCCAAGAGGCTGAAGAAGCTGAGAGTCCAACTCATGTAATTATATTCTGTCTGTCTCTCAATTAGTTGAGATATTTTTCATATTGTTGGTGCAGTGTTGCAGCATGCTGTTAAACAGGTCTCCATTTTACATTGGCTGTAACCACATTTCAGTGGTAAATGAAGTGATTCATAAATATAGTTTGCAAATCATTTTGGGATCTGTCCAGGTAGCAAGGACTATATAAATGTCTGATTGATTTAGTTATACAATGCTTAACTACATCACAGAGCTTTAAAAATAATTGATTTTGGTGCCTTATCTGGCCTGTAATACTTAGACTGATAGTGAAGCTTGCATACTAGACCTACCAAGAGAAAAGTTGTTTGTTTTCTTCTGATGCTTTGATGTAGCATTGGGCTTCTGGCATGGGCAAATGGTGGGTGCAGAAACAGGGACTAGTGCTACAGAGGTGGCTGCTTTCCCCCCCCGCCACACTGCAGGAGAAGTAGTCAGTGGCCAAGGGCCTTGTTACAGTAATTTTGGGTGGCTTTTGGAGCTCTTAAGCACTGGACCTTAACACCTTAAAGTGGTTTGAAGCATTCATTACACAGCTCAGGGTTATGTCACTCCAGGGCAGGATTATCTCTGATCTGTACTACCCAGCTCCTGTTCCATTAAAGTGTGGCCACTCCTCACAGATGTGCTGTCAAATTGAAGTATCCAGTATCCCAGGATCTCTCATGCTTCTCACTCATAGAGCAGGGATAGAAGCCTGTCCTGGCTTACCAATCCTGTAGTGGCAAATCACAGCTACAGCTCCTAGTCCTGCCCCTGCTCACCAAGCCTTATAGCTTTGCAGGTAGAAGATGATCAGAGAAGGTTTCTAGACTTAAGGGTGTGATTGCTCCAAACTCCATGCTAGCACAAATACTGATCAACATTTGTGCAGCTCTCAGTATCAGGTGTAACACAGCCCTTAAGTCCCTGAAACATGAGCAGTGAAGGAGAATCTGCCTGCTGCAGCTACCACTGTTTCCAACTAAGCCTGGCCCCAGAGCAGCCAGTCTTGAGCAGGGCAGCAGCAGCTCTGGAATTTCTTCCGCCCCCGGGGCAGCAGTATTAGGTGGGGGAAGGTGGAGGGGATGTGCTGCTGAGCATGGAGGGGAAGGGGGCAGAATTCTTATGTGATTGGGGGCTTAAAAGTCCCTGGCTGCTGCTCCCATGGTGTGGTCTTAAACGGGGATGTCATCGTGTCATTGCACTCCTTCTGGATCCACCCCTGGCTCCTAGTAATGCATGCATTTCAGTTTCTGAGAATTCTGTCAATTTTTACCTTCTCTGGATCTAGAAGGGAAGTATCAAGTAGACTACTTTAATCTGTAAAAGTAATCTAAAAAAACCCCAGCCTTTCCAGGAAACTTGTATTTACCATCCTAGATCGGTTTATTGGCCCATCAAGTCACATACCCTTTCACTAAGCAGCTGTCGGTACATGATGTTTCAGAGGAAGTTTAATAAACTTACCTAGCCAATCATATGCCTAACTAATACTGTAAACAGATGAAGCAAACATCACTTTCAGGACCTGAGGAACTAAGTTTGCAGCCCGAAGCATGAGATCTAATTATTCCTATCTTAATAAGTTATACAGCTACCATATTGGTGATTACATAAGGCCTCCAAACTCCAGCATTTTAGAGCTCTCTCCCTTTAAGAAAAGTCCTAGCTCTGCCTTTCATTGTCTTTTAGTTATCTCTTTTAGTTTCAGTCATGTTCTACAGAAGGTATGGTTATCAAAACTGTGTATAATCATTGCCCAGACACCAAACAAGGATGCATGATTGTTTGATATGGGTGTGTATATGGGTGTGATATAGCTGTATTGGTCTAAGGACATAGGGAGACAAGATTCTTTGGGTAAATGTGATATCTTTTATTAGACCAACTAAATAGTTGGAAAATTGTTCTTTACAAGCTTTTCAGGCACAAACACCCTTCTTTAGGCATAGGGAAAGTCTGCTGGTGTTTGTATACTCTCCTGGGTGGAATAGAAGCTTGAGCCAATATGCAAAATGCAGGTTTGTGAAAATGCAAATGCATGGCAGGGAAGATCACAGGGGATTGGAACTAATAGGTGCAAGGCAGGTAGGTGGGGGGTGGAAATGTAGACCTGGTGATAGAATGTAGATGGTAAAATGTAGAGTGGTTACCTGGGGTTTTTGGATGGCAGGCAGATTATAATGTGCCATAAATCAAATGTCTATATTTAGTCCATAATTTTTTGTATCCAGTAGATTTAGTAAGTGAAGTTTGTAGGTTCATCTACAAAAGGTGTTTTGTAAATTCCCTTTGAGTATTAGTACTGAAAGATTGGAGAAAGAGTGGCTGTGAGACACATGCACCTACAGGTAATTGGGTATTTTTGTTTTTGATAGATTTTTGGTGTGCGTTCATTCTGGTATGCAATTTTTGTTTGATTTCATAGAATCATGGAATCATAGAAGTTGGGTCAGAAGGGACCTTGCAGATCTTCAGGTCCGACCCCCTGCCTGGGCAGGAAGAAAACTGGGCTCAAATTACCCCAGCCAGGTAGGCATCAAGCTGCTTCTTAAAGACCCCCAGAGTAGGAGCCAGCACCACTTCCCTTGGAAGTTGGTTCCAGATCCTAGCCGCCCTAACTGTGAAGTAGTTCTTACGGATGTCTAATCTAAACCTACTCTCCAACAACTTGTGGCCATTATTCCTTGTTATCCTGGGGAGCGCTAGGGGAAACAAGGTCTCCCCCAAACCCTTCTGGTCCCCCCTAGTGAGTTTATAGACAGTCACCAGGTCTCCCCTCAGCCTTCTCTTGTGAAGGCTGAACAGGTTCAGGTCCCATAACCTCTCGCTGTAGGGAGTTTCCTATCTTATAAGTGTGCTACTGGTTACTACTGCCCAAGTGCAGCACCCTGCACTTGTCAGTATCGAAACGCATCCTGTTTTTATTAGCCCACCCCTGCAACCTATCCAGGTCTTTCTGCAGTCTCTCCCTCCCTGCTAATGTGCCCACCTCTCCCCATATTTTGGTATCATCAGCAAATTTGAACAGGTTGCTTTTCACCCCGTCGTCCAAATCACTGATAAAGAAATTGAACAGCACGGGCCCAAGGACCGAGCCCTGGGGGACTCCACTGCCCACTTCCCCCCAGGTCAAATATGACCCGTCCACCACCACCCTCTGAGTACGACCCTTCAGCCAATTCGCAATCCATCTGACCATGTAGGCATCGATGCCACAGTCGCCTAGTTTTTTAATGAGGATGGGATGGTCAACAGTGTCAAAGGCCTTGCAGAAGTCCGGAAAGACTACATCCACGGCGACACCTGCATCCAGTGCTTTTGTGACCTGATCGTAAAAGGCAATCAAGTTGGTCTGACATGACCTGCCCCTAATGAAACCGTGCTGGTTGCCCTTGAGCATCATACCCAATGCTGGCCCATCACAGATGTGCTCCTTGATGATCTTCTCAAAGAGTTTCCCCAGGATTGAGGTAAGACTGACGGGCCTATAGTTGCCCGGGTCCTCCCTCCTCCCTTTTTTAAAGATGAGGACCACATTGGCTATCTTCCAATTGTCTATCTTCCATTGGCTATTTCTCCTACATATTTTCCATCAGGGCATTCAACGCACTGGATGAGCTGCTGGTAATATACGTATTCTGTACTGGGCCTTGATCCTATAATACACAATGTGTGGACAGGTAGTTGAGCTCCTACAGAACACCAGGCACTACCTAAATGCAGCTGTAACTGTAACTGTAATACCTGAACTGGCAAAAGCAGGGCCTTACCTCTCTTTGAGATGTCAAGCTAGAGCTCTGATTTTGCTGTCACTAATTTTAGTGGAAAGTGCTTGTTTTAAGAGCCCCAAAGACTCAGAATTCGGCCATGTACATATGCATCCTAGTTATGCTGAGTCTCTAAAATGCACAGAAGAATTCAATTCCATCCTTTTCTTCCATCTGTTTCCTTTTTTTAAAATTTGCAAAAAAATCTTCAGTGACTAAATTCAATTCTGAGAGCAAACGGACTTAAGGCCTTTATAAATGCCTTTGAAAACCAAGAATTCCCCACCCCAACCCCCACCCCTTTCTTCCTCCTAAATCACACTCATATGTTCTCAGGCATTAGAGCTGCTTCTTTACGTTTGTAAGTGGAGTAACTTGACATTGATTTGATAGACTAACCGCATTTATCTCCAAAGAAAAAGGAGATGTGGAAATATTTAGTAAGCAAGTAAGTGGAACAGTTAGTAACTCATTTCATATGTTCTTAAACTTGTTTTGCTTCCCCCCCCTAAAGTATTGAGTAAATGATGGGGGGGTGGGGGGGATATTTATTCTAAAGATTGCAGGGGGAAATGTTTGATTAAAACATAATTATCCCATTCAATTCATTTCTGAAACGGTATCATCAAAAAACTCTTCTGGAAACCTCAAGAGACATTGCTATCTTCTAACATAAGAACATCAATGTTACCAAATTTTCCCATTACTTTGGGGTGTGCTCATTTATTAGGGATAGTTTCTAGGGTCTTGGTGATTCTGTTAATGTTCTGCTTGTGTTACTATACAGAGCTGCATCTCTCCCTTCTGCAAGCCCTCACCCCCAATGGAGCTATCTTCCAGGACTCAATCTCAATGGGACTGGGTTCCTCCAGTCACCAAATCAGTCATACACACAAACACACACAAATTAACGTGACACGCCTGGCCTGGCCGGGTTGATCAGCATGGACAGGCTGACACCCTCATATGCCAAGAATCAGTTCACAATAAAAACAATAAAATGCAGTCAGACACAAGCACACAGGTAAACAGAATCCCTCTGAATCCGGCTGGGTGTCCAGCTGACACCCTCATGGGCCAGCATTCAGTTCATAAGGGCACGTCTGAGTCAAACTGGGTCAATCAGCCTATACAAGCTGATCCCCTTATGTGTTTCAAACTCAGCACGTCCCAATCTTTGGCCTCTTGATGAGCAGACCCCACAATAATTTGGGCTTCACAGGGATCTTTAGCATAGGTAAAAGAAGCGTTGCTGCAGAGCACGGGAGGAAAGAGAAGCAGAGAAGGAAAAATATACACAACTACTACCAGTTTGACTATAAAAGTTATTTATTGCTAAGCATATGAAATATATAATAGTACTAGTAGTAATAGACATGCAAAAGAAAAACAAACACCAACAATGACAATACTACCCTGGTTTCACTAAGTATTTGGGGAAACTTAGCTCAAGCTTAACTGATACAGTTCAGGTTCAGAAGTTTATGCCTAGAAAGAAGACAGAGAACGCTGGGATCTCACCTAGTCCACGGTACTCAGGCTGCAAAGCTGACAGGCACAGTCCGTAGCACAATCCTTGAAGAGAGAGATGATCTGTTCTTCCAGCGTCCCAAGAACGACAGGGGATGGTGTCAGCACAGGGGTTTTCTTCTTCTCCTTCTTTCCTCCTGCTTATACTTCTTTTCCTTCCTTTTCCTCTTCCTCTTCTCCCTCTAGCAGCACACACACTTACAGATTTTTATACCCTCAGTTTAGCTGCTTCGAAGCACCCTCAGTAGTGTAAATCATTGTCTTTTCTATTGACAAGGGGTTATCTGGTTTGGACCATCTCAGGAAACTGATTGATAATCAGGAAACACTTAAGATTAGGGAGTAACCCAAATACTTGGGAGCCAGCTTGAGATTCCTATGGGTGGCAGATATACTGATGGGATATCTCATGGTTTCTTCAGGAACAATAGATAGCTTGCAGCATCAGGATTTTGGATTTTTACTTGTTGTGCACAAGCCTCAGCTTAGCATGACTTTTCCAGATCTTACTATAGTCTTTTAACAGACTTAAGACAATTATTGGGGTGCTCATAACCTTTTGTGGAGAGGACTCCCACCAGTCGTCTCGGGAAAGATATGACAACACCTGGGATTAGGGCTCCAGCAGGCTGGATGCTGTGATGAACCCTTAACCATTGTTCAAATGTTGCCCATACCCCCTCTGACTCGGTCTCTTGCCTCAGCATTCCCTAACCCGGCAACCGAGTTTTAGTCAATCAAGTTTAAATAGGCCTCCCATAGTGGGACCGGGGAATGTACGGCCCGAGATGCCTATTAAACTTAGAGCTGTGTGTGTGTGTCTGGGGGGGAAAAGTCCTTAGCAAATCCAGATTAGAACTGGTCTGATAAATGCTGAGCTGGGTGTGTGTGAACATGGGTTGATTAACATTGGAAGCACAGATTCCCCATCATGCAGCGCTCTCCTGCTTCTCTGGTCCCAGAATTCACTGCAGTCTCTGCTTCAGGCTTTCTGTTTTCCATCTCTCATGTAAATGAGACCTAGGGCAGTTGATTCACTCGTCACCCTTATCTGGTGAGGGTCTTAGGTGCGTCTCTCACTGCATCTTAATCAGTTTCGTTTAGGTAGAGGAGGGGAGGGGGGTGAGTCCTTTGTGAGTCAGACAGACTGCATCCTGTACCAGGGTTCCCCAAGAATACAGAGCTGAGACGTAACAATTCCCCCCGTTGATGGGGTGCTTGCGTTGAGCTAGTATCCCCATCACATTCTTGCTCCATGGTACTGGTTCTGGCCTTCTATCCATTGCAATCGTCGCATCAGTCTCTGGATCCAGCAAACTAGTAGCATCAGACTAATTACTAGTATAATTTGAAAACTAATGATTACTACAATGGGGTGAAGCATGACATTTAAAAGACCTGTTGCATTGGGGCTCCACCCAAACAAAACCTCCCACCAGGAGTGATGGCCTGCGTTTTTAACTGTAGCTGCTAGCTTAGAGATTTCCTGATTGTGGTGTTGAATCTCGAGTTTGCCATTCTCTCCCAAAGCTTTGAGTCTTTGCAGTTCAGCTCGTAAGGAGGGATGAGTTAATAGTTCCTTAATGGTGATGAGACCCATTCCTAGTAAAATGGGGGACACCTCTTTGTAGAGCTCAGGGTAGGCATTCAAATGTTGTATGGTCCATATAGGTACAGTAAACTTAAGATCACAAGTAACAATAGTGGTTACATTACAGAAACAGCGATTAATATAAGGCACCATAGGTTGAATCCAATATCCATTAATTAATACAATATCACATCTTGTTCTCATGCACACACATGCTTTACCCACATAAACAATAGCAGATTCCCTTTCTTGGATAACATCGAAGGAACAGTGAGACTTGTTTCCAGGTTGTGGAAAAAAACATTCATCATGCTCCTCCAATGCTTGGTCTTCACAGATGTAACCTAAACCTTCTTTTCTTCTGCACCCTTTTACATTTACTGTTTTCCATGCACTATCTTTCTGCCAGGCCCAAGTGTTATGATCCCTGGAGTACATTACTGAGCTATCATCAATTTGTAATCCCAGTGGGACTACTGGGTGGATTGTTCTAATTTCCTTGCCTGCCACAGTTATAAGGAATAACTGCAAGCTTTGCTGGTGGTGATTATATGAAGCATTAACTAATCTCCACCAGGGCTGGAGGGCTAATTCTTCCTCCGTTACATGGGGCCGAATTAGGTTGATTGCTTCCATGGGAATTTGTCCCATCATGGCTTGCCGAATCATTCCCATGATAACATTTTGGGTGAGAGCCTGAGCTTGCTCACACGCTAAAGCCAATGATACATTATTTTGGAAGGACTGTACACCAGACATCATTAACTTTTCATCCCCTTCTATGAGTTTTTCCCACCCAGGAAATACCTTACTTATTAACTGCTGTTCTTCGCTTAACATCTTTAAAGATGCAGTTAATGGAGTTCCCATTTTCCCCATATTTTCAGTGGCATATGACAGTTTATTAGCAAGAACTTCTATATTTGCAGCATCAATTAAGGAGACTCCTGCTCCTACCAGTGCAATTTAATAACTTATGATACAGGTTCCACTTGAGTCCATGATGGCTTACAGAACTGGTAGCGACGCTGTAGGGCCAGGGGGTTGCTTCCACTTTCATAGAATCCATGCATGTGGCACAGGCATTTTATTTCCTGGGCTCCAAATGGCAAACAGTTTCAGAGTTTCAGAGGCATCGCAGGTTCAGAATAGAGTCTGGACATCAGACTCCAGAGACCTATGCACAGCAATGCTTTGGTGCAGCTATGGAATGTCATCATTCGTGTTTGGAGACCTGTGAGGGGACAGAAAAGAGAAAAACAAACTCCCACACTCCCCCCGTATATACTGGGAGAAGCTGTGATCAACATTGCAGGGGAAAAGTGGAACATTAATCTACAAGAGGGTGGCCATAACAAGTTGAGCACTTCTCTGGC
>NW_005842509.1:339975-341445 GCF_000455745.1 Alligator sinensis
CAAAGAAGGGAGACCTTGGCTGCATTAAGAACTGGCGGCTGGTCCCCCTGCTGTGTGCGGACTTTAAGATTCTGGCCAAAGCACTGGCCACCCGCCTCCGCGCAGTCATGGCCTCTCTCACCGGGTCCAAGCAGAGCTACTGCGTGCCGGGCAGGACTATTCAAGACAACCTGTTCCTGCTGTGTGACCTGTTCACGGCTAGCAAGCTCTTTGGCCTCAACATTGGCCTCATCTCTCTAGACCAGGAGAAGGCCTTTGACTGGTTGGGCCATGCCTATCTCTTGCGGACTCTGGAGGCCTTTGGTTTTGGGCCTCTTTTCACCGGGGCCCTCCGGGTCTTGTACCAAGACATACCAGCCTGCTCAAGGTGAACGGTGTGCTTTGTGCCCCGTTCCCCGCACACAGGGGCATTCGTCAGGGGTGTCCGCTGTCGGGCATGCGCTACGCCCTGGCCATCGAGCCCCTGCTGCACGCTCTGCAACGCCACCTGAATGGTGTGGCCCTGCCATTGGCCACGGGCCTGTCCGTTGGCCCTCCTCTCTGACTGTCGGCATATGCAGATGACATCACAGTCTTCCTCAACACCCAGGAAGATGTGCGGGCCCTGGCAGATTGTCAGCGTGCCTATGAGCGCGCCTCCTCCGCCTGCATCAACTGGCCCAAGAGCGATACTCTGCTGCTTGGCGCATGGACTGGCACGCCCCCCCGGATTTGCCGGGGGGGGCCTCACCTGGTGCCACGAGGGTCTCAAGGTCTTGGGCGTGTTCCTGGGGCCACCGACCTTCATGGCGTGCAACTGGGACGACCTCAAGGAGGGGTGGAGACCCGCCTACAGCGGTGGCGCTGGCGCCTGCCCAGCCTTTCCTACCGGGGGCATGTCCTCGTCATCAACAACCTGGCAGCAGTGACCTTGTGGCACCGGTGCGCCGTGCTCAACCCCCCATCGGATCTACTTGAGAGACTCCAGCGCAACCTGGTAGACTTCTTCTGGGATGGGCGCCACTGGCTCCTGCGAGCCGTCCTTCACGCTCCTGAACTGGGCGGTGCTTCCGGCCTTTTACCGCAGCGTGGTACGAGCCTGGCACGCCGCCTTCCGCCTCCAGCCTCGAGCCCGGACCCTGTGTTTGCCGCAGTTGCTGGGGGCGCCTCTGGTGCACAACTCAGCCCTGTCGTGCTCTGTGCCGAGCCTGGCCTCTGACAGCCTCACAGCCACCCTCATCCAGGCGCGTGTCCTCTGCCTGCACCATCTCCTTGACCCCGCTCGGTCAGCCTGGCTCTCCCCCGAGGCTCTGGCTGCATGGCTGGACGTGTGCTCTGTCCACACCATGGGTCATCTCCTGCATGACATCTGCGCCGCCCCCCTGCTGGCGGCGGCAGCCGCCTTGGACGAACATCTCCGGGCACACCAGATCCCGTGGGCCATGGATGCCGCGAGCGGGGCTTTCTCTTCGCTGCCCGTCACCCCCGCCG
>NW_005842509.1:341955-342598 GCF_000455745.1 Alligator sinensis
TCTGCCCTGGGGGCGTGGAGGAGGATCTCTTCCACGCCTTCCTGGACTGTCCCCGCCTACGGCCGCTCTTTGCCACCCTCGAGCCGCCGCTGCGGGCGCTGGGCAGGAGCCTCTCAGAGACCACCTACGTGTGCTCCTACCCATACCGGGCGGCCGAGCGGGACGCCATCTGCCTGGCCAACTTCTTGCTGGGCCAGGCGAAGATGGCCATTCTCAAGAGCTGCCACAACCGGCTTGCCCTCACCGGCTCAGACGATGCCCCGCGGCTCTTCAGCCTCCTAGTGCGGGCGCGCCTCTCGCTGGAGTTTGAGCACGCTGTGCTCCAGTGGGGGGTGCCTGCCTTTGAGGCGCTCTGGGCTCTTGAGGGAGCACTGTGCCATGTGGAGGACGGCCATCTCAAATACGTGCTCTGATGTCATGACCGGTCTGGGCAACCGGGCGGGCGCGATGGTGGACTGTGGCTTCCGGCTTGTGCCGTGCCCTGGGCCCTCACCAGGCTGCTTTTGTTTATTTTCTCGGGGTGAGAAGTTGAAGGTTTTTGTACATGTACTATGGGACAGGGAAGGGTGGAATTGTTTGTTTCTCGAGGGCTATATATAGCATGTTAGACATGATGTGTATTACTGCGAAGGTGTTTGTCACG
>NW_005842509.1:343263-347005 GCF_000455745.1 Alligator sinensis
AAGTCCTTAGTAAATCCAGATTAGAACTGGTCTGATAAATGCTGAGCTGGGTGTGTGTGAACATGGGTTGATTAACATTTGGAGCACAGATTCCCCATCATGCAGTGCTCACCTGCTTCTCTGCTCCCAGAATTCACTGCAGTTTCTGCTTCAGGCTTTCTGTTCTCCATCTCTCATGTAAATGAATGGTCATCTGGTTCCATCTCGGATGTAAATCAGACCTAGGGCAGTTGGTTCACTCTTGTCACCCTTATCTTGAGGGTCTTAGGTGCGTCTCTCACTGCATCTTAATCAGTTTCGTTTAGGTAGAGGAGGGGAGGGAGGGGGGGTGAGTTCTTTGTGAGTCAGACAGACTGCATCCTGTGCCAGGGTTGCCCAAGAACACACAGCTGAGATGTAACATCAACAGATACAATAAATGTTGCAGTTCAGGTTCCTCAGACATGATCAGGTACCCAAGCTTTTAAGTTGGATGAAAAAAGAAGATAGATTACCCACCTGCAAAACTGGTGTTATTACCACTTTACTAACACAGAGGTGTAACGAATACCTTAATTTCTTTGAGTAAAAGGTATGATTTTTTTTTAAAGGTGTAGTGAGAGAAAAAGCATTCAACAACAAGTTAACCAGTCTATTATATTTGAAATACCATCTAGAAACATGGCAGTAGGGCAGGGGTGGGCAAAATCATGGATCTGGCCAACAGCTGAATTCCATTTCCCAGCAGCCCCTTCCGCATGGCTGGGGCCAGTCTCTGTGGAGACCCCAGCTGCACATATGCTGTTATAGTGCAAGCCTGGGGTTGCCATGGAGTTTGGCCCCAGCCGCACTGGCAAGGCACGTGGCAAAGCAGGGCAGGGGGCTACTCTGGAGCTGCTGGGATGTTGTGGGGGGGACAGCTTGGTTGGGTCCATGGCAGAATCACAATCTGTCACTTACATGCTCCTGGCAGGGGTGTGAAGGCATCACAGCTTTGCCCTGGCTCCTTGCAGCAGTGATAGACGGGTTCTGAGCCAGGGCAGAGCCACAATCCACTGTCTGTGCACCCCTACCCAGAGTGTTCAGGTGACAGATCATGGCTCTGCCCTGTCCCCGCTGCAGGATTCCAACAGCTCCAGAGCAGCCCCCTGCCTTGCCCTACCACGCACCCTGCCAGTGCAGCTGGGGCCGATCTCGATGGCAACCCCAGCCTTGCACTGTCACAGTGCAGGTACAGCTGGGGTCCCAGCCATGCAGGCAGGGGCTGCTGGGAAATGGAGTCCACTGCCAGCCAGATCTGGCCCATGGGCTGGATTTTGCCCACCCCTGCATTAGGGTTTCATAGCTAAGTTCTGTTGCTTTCCTTTAGTTTGCTTTTTGGCTAAGATTGATATTAATGATCAGATATTGGGAGAAGTTCTGAGTTCATGTTTAGAAAAACAAGAGTCCTTAATTAACAGTTTGAGGCAATACACGATCATTTTTATACCACTAATTTCAAGTGCAGTTCTACCTTGAAATGAGACAGTGTAGATACCTAAGTGTGATCCTATTCTAGTAAAGTCAGATGTCTGAAAAGATATTAACACAATAAACAGATGGGTTCTACTCTTCCTTACTCTTTTCTGTGACTTAGCTGTAATGCACTGTAATCTCATACTTACAAAAGCAGATGCATTAATATGTTTTTTCAGGGCCTTGATCAGGGTGAAATAGGATCATACTTAGGTTTCTAAGATAATAGGCATGAAAAAGATGGAACATCCCTTCATCTGGCTATATCACAGTAAAACTGCTATGCTTTGTCTCCAGTAGGATTTGAAAGCGAGACAGCTAAAAAGTCAATATGTAAAAACATGTTTGTTGGAGGGGAAGTGAAGATGCAACTTTAAGGCTAGGGACAGAAATTACACATAAACTGATATAAGTGATCAGAAACCAGTTCAAATCTATAACACAACAGAAGTTCAGTGTACATAAACCAGTTTCAAAATGGTTGAAACTGGTTTAAGATAAACCTGAATGGATGTAGTATCAGACTTAACTGATTTAGGTTGAATTGGTTTATTAAACTTATGTCCCAGATTCCCTCCTGGTTCAAGTTAGCTCTCAGTCCCCCAGAATGCTTTGCACCTCCCCCACAAACCCACCCCCTCACAGGGTAAGTGACCTAGCCTTAGCCGAAGCTGTCTGTTCCAGCTGAGCAGAGAGGCATGCCCTAGCACCCCCCAGCTTCTGGCCTGGGCCACTGCAGGCATGTGGCTTCCTTTCTGGAATTAAAAGTGAATGTCTGTTCACTTGTTTATCAGTTCAATGTACACAGCTTAGACTTACCTGTGACGATTGAATCAACTCAGTCTGGGCTTTTTGGCTGCCAGTACTTAGCCCTAGTGTACCAGTAAACAAATAAATACTCAGCTAGACTGCATCTAACTTAAATTTCATTTTCAAAATTACTCTCAAATTTTGAAATTTCAGTAAAATCTAATAAAACAAACACCCAAGGTCAGCAACAGCCTGAAACCAGTGTCATTCAATTTTTCTGCTTGAGAAATGACATTTTAAGTCTCATTTGAAAAATATAAGCAAGCTGTTCACTAAAACTGAGCGGCATATAGAACTCTCTGCCCAATATCAGGAAGGTTGCTAAGTCAGTGCTGATAAGTTCAGCTAGTACAACCAAAAGCACAATTATGCAGCTGTGGAATTCTGTGGACTATGGTCTGAAAAGAAATTGCAACCAGTTCATGGTGGTACACAAGAATGAAAAAGACTCGAGAAATACAGAAAAGTGCTACATCTCTACTCTATGCTGGTGGAGCATTATAGAACCATAGATAATTAGGGTTGGAAGGGACCTCAGGAGGTCATTTAGTCCCACACCCTGTGCAAACCAGGACCACCCCCCAACTAGATCATTCCAACCAGAGTTTGTCAAGCTGGGCCTTAAAAACCTCCAAGGATGGAGATTCTACCACCTCTCTAGATAACCTGTCCCAGTGCTTCACCAGTATCATAGGGACTAAGAATTGTGACCAGTGATGTCATGATGGCCTTTGTTATGTTTGTATCACCCTAGATATTTTAAGGTAGACAATGAAAGGCAGACTTGACAAATAGAGTGGTACTACTTTTTCTTGTGCCAGGGCCCCCACCATCCCTAGCTGTTCCCAGAGCTGTAATACAGGTCATATTGGGTTCCATACTGACCCTTTCTGTTCCTTCCAGCCTTCCTTAGTTAGGTCTAGCCCGCCCAGGGGTTGACAACCATATAACAACTCAAATGGCAAGAAGCCTGTAGATGACTGCAGCTGGTCTTAGAGTCTGGAGTCCCTGCTTATAATTTTTCTTAACATACCCTTAAGGGTATGATTGAAACATTCCCCCAATTCATCCATTTGTTGATGGCACATGGACATTCATAATTTTGTTATGCATAGTACAGGTTTTCCTCGCTTTATGCAGGTTCTGTATGTGTGAATTCACTCTTATGTGATGACCCTTTTTATACCAAAAATGTGATATATGCAAGGTAAATTCACTCTTATGTGATTGGTGTGGTGGAAGCCTGCAGTCAGCTGCTTTGTGTGGTGCATTGTAGGAGTGACACACACCAAAATATAGTCTCCTGTGTGGATCTGTGCTCTTCGCTCATTGTCTGTGACACGTACTTCTGTAGTTGCCATCCCCATTATAGATTCATAGGTATTAGATATTAGGGTTGGAAGGGACCTCAGCAGATCATCAAGTCTGACCCCCTGCC
>NW_005842509.1:347015-350941 GCF_000455745.1 Alligator sinensis
AGAGTGCTGAGGTCAGATGCCCCAGCCAGGTGCTTGTCCAGTTTCCTCTTGAAGACCCCCAAGGTAGGGGAGATCACCACCTCCCTTGGAAGCCCATTCCAGGTTCTGGCAATCCTTACTGTAAATAAGTTCTTCCTGATGTCTAACCCGAATCTGCTTTCTGTCAGTTTGTGGCCATTATTTCTAGTTACACCAAGGGGTGCCCTGGTAAAACAAAGCATCTCCTATCCCTTGCTGTTCCCCGCTCCCCCTCCCCCCCGCCCCGATGAATTTGTAGATGGCCACAAAATCACCTCTTGGCCTTCTCTTGAGGAGGCTGAAGAGATTCAGGTCCCTCAATCTCTCCTTGTAGGGTTTTACCAGCAGGCCCCTAACCATATGAGTGGCTCTCCCAAGTGACCCTCTCAGGGTTATCCAGATCCCTTTTGAAGTACGGTGCCCAAAACTGGATGCAGTACTCCAGCTGTGACCTCACCAGTGTCGCATAGAGGGGAAGTATCACCTCCTTGGACCTGTTTGTGATGCACCTGCTAATGCATGATAAACTGAGGTTAGCTTTACTGAACACTTCATCACATTGATGACTCATGTTCATCTTGGTGTCAATTATGACTCAGAGTTCCCTTTCTGCTACAGTGCTGCTGAGAGGGTCATCTCCCAGCCTGTAAGTGTGTTGGTGATTCCTTCTCCCTAGGTGCAGCACTTTGCATTTGTCCTTCTTGAACTGCACCCTATTCTGTTCTGCCCACTTCTCCAACCTGTCCAGATCTGCCTGGATTTGTTCCCTGCCCGCTAGTGTGTTTACTGTACCCCATAATTTGGTGTCATCCACAAATTTGGACAGAGTGCTCTCCACGCCCTCATCCAAGTCACTGATGAAGACATTGAACAGCACTGGTCCAAGGACTGAACCTTGGGGAACTCCACTGCCCACATCTTTCCAGGTCAATGCCAACCTGTCCACCACCATTCTTTGGGTGTGTCCCATTAGCCAATTTGCCACCCACCTGACCATGTAATCATCTGTCACAGCCACTCAGTTTATTTATGAGAATAGGATGAGATGCCATATTGAAGGCTTTCTTAAAATCCAGGTAGGTGACATCTACCTTGACCCCTGCATCTAAGCATTTTGTGACCCGGTCATAACGAGAAACAATGTTAGTCAGGCAGGATCTACCTGACCCCTGCATCTAAGCATTTTGTGACCCGGTCATAACGAGAAACAATGTTAGTCAGGCAGGATCTACCTGCTATGAACCCGTGCTGGTTGCCCTTTGGCATTATTTTTCCTGCTGGACTCCCACAAATGTGATCCTTAATAATTTTTTCAAAGCTTTTGCCAAGGATAGAAGTGAGGTTAACTGGCCTATAGTTACCCGGAACTTCCTTCCTCCCTTTCTTTAAAATAGGGACCATGTTGGCCCTTTTCCAATCCTCTGGGACCTAACCTGAGCACCATGAGTGCTCACAACCATGCCAGTGGTTCTGCTATGACATTGGCCAATTCCTTCAGCACCCTTGAATGAAGATCATCTGGGCCTTCTGACTTAAACACATCCAGCCCCTGTAATGTCCCTTCACTAAGTCAGTGCTAACAGTTAGTGGGCTAGTTTCCCTCCTGTGTTCATCTATAATCCAAATGGGAGATGTATCCTGATCTGTGTTCAGGAATACAGAAGCAAAAAAACTCATCGAAGAGATCAGCTTTGTTCCTCCTATCTGTCACCAATTGCCCTAGTCTGCCCTATAGGGGTCCTATGTTACCCTGCACCTTCTTTTTGCTCCCTATACCTATAGAAGGACTTTTTGTTGCCTTTAATTTTTGTTGCCAGCCTAAGTTGCATTGCAGCTTTGGCCTTTCTAACTGATTCCCTGCAAATGCAAGCCAAGTAGGTATACTCCTCCTTGGTAGCTACACCTGCTTCCACAGTCTATATGCCTCTTTTTTTGCTGCTAGGCTTTCTTGGATTTACTTGTTCAGCCAAGAAGGTTTCTTGGCCCATTTGCCCCCTTTCATGCACAACGGGATTGTCTCCTTCTGCGCCCAAAGGATTGCTCCCTTTAGGAACGACCACCATTCCTGGACTCCCATCTCACCAATGCCTCATTAACTAATCTCCTGCGCATCTCCTGAAGTTGGCCTTTCTGAAGTCTAGTACTTCTGCCCTACTTATCTTTCCCACCCCTCACCAGAAAATAAATTAAATCAACTGATGCTCACTATCCCCTAGGTTACCTTGTATCTGCAGGTCCCCCACCAGGTCATCTTATCATCATTATGATAGTGCCCTGTGCTTGTGTGTACTGTCTGCTGTTGGTGAGTACCAAAAATGTCTTGTAGAAAAGGGTCCGTGGGTGAGTACAGTCAAGGTTTTGGAAAGTATCCCTATTTGTTACATTGTAAAGTGGGTTCCCTTTATGCGAATTTGAGTTATGCACCATTTTCCAGGAATGCATAAAGTAAGGGAAACCTGTATATCACACCTCTTGACATAAAGTTACTGCCTTGGTCTGATAGTATCTCTTGAGGCAGCCTCACCCAAGAGAATATCTTTCTAAGCTCATCAGCAATCTTCCGAGAGGTTACTTTCCTTAGGGGAATCACCTCTTAGTATTGAGCAGTGTAGTCTGCTTGTACTAATATGTACTGATGCCCAGCCAGACTCCTTTCTAATGGGCTTACTATGTCTATGGCTACCTGTTCAAAGGACTCCTCCATGAGGGGTGTTAGACCCCGACTTCATGCGGTGCCCAACGACTAGGGAGACGATGATCCAATTGCTCATGGATCCTGTTACTCGTTAGCCAGAGCAAGCAGAGAGCAAACACCAGCACACATTGCTCACAACAGCTTTATTCAGAATGGACACAGCTTCGGGCCAGCTCCCAAAAAAACAACAAACCAGGGAGCTGCACTGAATATTAGTTCTTTTCACATTTTATACACCTTGATTCATACTCATTAACAATTGTTCCACCTTCATCCCTCCTTCTGTTCCACCCATTTCTCCTTCTATCTCAAGCTCCACCTCTGTTTACTGTTTACTTCATTAGCATGGAATTGTCTATGCATTTCATTCATTTATATGCCTCTCTGCTAAGAGCACATGCATAAGACTTTGACCCCGGCTTCCTCCAGTCACTTGCTGGTTATTTCTGGTTTCTTGCTGACTCCTTCATCTTCAAGGTCTTGCTTCTACTTTATATCCTGATGATAGCTGGTGGACTGCATCTTGTTCATCTTACACAAGGAATCATGTATCCTACACACTGTCCTATTGTTAGGAAACTGCTTGCCTAAGCATTTGCAAGATTATTTTAATACATCATTCTGCCTTGTGGTTAGCAGCTGTGGACACAGAAAAAAGCCTTTATTCAGCTGCAAACCCAGTGCTCCCCAAGATCCAAAAAGTGTCACCCTAAGAAGGGGCATCAGTACTAGGGGCATTTTCTGGGGCCTTTCTGGGCCTACCATCTGGAAGTCTGGGCCCCAGTAGGAAGCCTGCATTAGTACCCCTTGGTATATCTTCAGGATGAGCAACTGACTGATCTTATCGCCTTCCCCTGGCCCTCTGCCTACCTGATACAGTACCCTTCACCTTACCTCAAAGTGAGGGTAAGTGTCCACGAGTTTGAGGCACAGGATCTTTTCTTCACCCTTTGTGATATTACTCTCATATGTGGTGGAACCCATCCTCCCTGGACTGCTCAATCTGTAGCTGGCTACATTCTATGATGTCACTAATGTTGATGGTTGATTTCTTCTTTTCCTCAGCAGCTGCTGTATGCTGCCCCACTAACCCTTCAATGAGCATGTAAGATGTCCCTCCTTTGTGCATGGATTCAGGCACCTTTTCCCATAGCATCATTGTCAGTAGTTCAAGAAACCAGGGCCAACTGCACCCTAGCAACATTGTGTAGGG
>NW_005842509.1:350972-352343 GCF_000455745.1 Alligator sinensis
GCCACATGGGCTCTCAGCATACGTGTGCACCCTGCTATCCTTAATTGCATGGAAATGCTTTTATATTTGCCTTCCCATGAAAATAACCAGAGTGCAAGGCTCAGCCTTCTTTCTCCTGGTGTCAGGCACCAGACTTTGTCTAACAAGTGTATGCTTGCAGCCTGCATCCATCAGAGTCAGCACGACCTGCTCTTCTACCTCCATCTTCACTACTGCCTTGGGGGGGCATATCCCCCCTCTTTCTGTTCATATATCAGCCCATAGCTGCATTCCAAGTCTTTGACCCTGGAATTCTCTTTTACTGTCTGGAGGCACCCCTGGATTCTCAGGGCCTAGTCTTGCCTTTTCCTCCTATGAGCAGCTTCAGGCAAAGTGCCCTGTACACCAAAAACAGGCCCTTCCATTGTTGCTTGGCAAGAGTAACTTTTCTCCTGGTACCTTCTTGACAAGCGCGGGCTCTGCTGTGATTTTCCTTTGCCCCTGTGCTCCCAATGAGCCTGTTTCTACACCTCCACAAAATGCTCAGCCAGCCTAACTACCTTGTTTATGGTCTGGGGATGGTTGTGTTGCACCCAGTCCCAGACCTCCCCTAGCTAGAACCCAGGTAAACTGTTCTAAGACAATTTGGCTGAGAATCTCCTTGTAGCCACTTAGCAGCCTCATCCAAGAGGCATTGGCTCAACTTGCAGGGGATAACAGTATCTTGTCCTTTCTGGGCTCGGAACTGCTGTCTATGAGTTTCTCCAGAAACCTCCAGTCATCTCAAAATTACTTTTTTTACTCTATTATAATCTCCCACCTCATTTTGAGGCAAAGTCCAATATGCTGCTTGTGCCTCAACTACCAGCAGCATTCCCAGATGGGAAGCCCATATCTGCTTATCCCACTATATGGCAAGTGCTGCTGCTCTCAAAGGCTCCTATGAAGGCCTCAGGATTGTCCTCCTTAGTCATGCATTCTGGCACATACATAGAATCTCCATCCCCTGAGGTTCTCCATCCTTTGGAATGAGTACCTCTGCAACTGTCTTCTGATTTTCTACTATGACAGTCTGTAATGTTTCTGTCAGCTGCAACTGTCTGTGCATGATCTCTTCCATCCTAGCTTCACTTTTCTGAGCCTGCTTATACTGCTGCTTATATTGTTCATTGGCAGCAGCCAGCTGTTGGGCCAACAACCACATTAGGTGCCCCATCTCCATGTTGCAGCTCTTATTCTCAACAGGCTCCTCCATGAATGGCACATGCCCCTGGAGTCTGGGGGGGGCATGGTGACTGCCCACAGGTGGCGGTGGTGGGGGTGTGGTGGCAGAGAACAGGGAGTTCCCTCAGGCAGGCCTGGGAGGGGCGGGGGGGGGGGGGGGGGAGCGGG
>NW_005842509.1:352454-357293 GCF_000455745.1 Alligator sinensis
TGTTGGCGAGCAACAACCATCTGCAGATGCTCCCAGCAGTGTCAGCGGCACTGTTCGTAGGGGATGCACCACCAATCTCAGGGGGTGCATGTGCACTTGGGTGCACCCCCTACTTATCACCGATGGGCTTTTCAGGCTACTCTATCAGTCTCCTTACCCAACTGTCTGTCCTCTTTTTGTCCCATAAGATCTTGTTTTCAGATCGGTAAGCTGAGTCACCTGTCAACATCCTTTCCTGGGCAAGGTACCAAAATGTAGTACCCACATGGCTCCTCCACAGGGGCAGGCAAAATATGTCCCATGGGCTGCATCCAGCCTGCCATGCTATTCTATTGGAGGGGGGGGTGTGCAGGCAGGGAGGGTGTGTGTGTGTGTGTGTGTGTGCATGTAGGCAGAGACAGTGTGTGTGTGCGCTCATAGGCTGAGTCCCACATGCACACCCCACCATACACATGCACCCACACCCCCCTTGCACTGCCATACATGCAGACCCCCCACAACTCCCATACCCACCCATACCCCACATGTCCACACACACACCCACATGCTCTCTCACCCCACAAACCTACAACGACCTGCCCCAATATACAAGAGTAAGATTTCATTTTAAGCTATTGCACAATCACCTCTATGTACACTACACAAGCACATGTAAATCAGGACAAAACATTTTTTTGAAACCAAATTAATGAATGCTGTAGATGTTTGCTTTTTAGAATATAAGTTGGTATTTTTCTAGTTCTGAGATGGCAAAACCTCTTGCTGAAAGGAGTATTTCTGGGGCCAAGTGGAAGGACATCTGGTGGCATAGGTCAGGTGTTAGGGGGTGGGACTTCCTGTTACAAAATGGCGACCAGGGGCGGGCCTACCAATGCGGCCCTTAACAGCTTGTCAAAACTTGGTAAGTGGCCCTCTGCCCAAAATAATTACCCACCCCTGATCCACCAGCTTCCCAGTTCCTTCCCAGTCCCCCTTTACCTCCAGTCACTCTCCTGCCACACTTTTGGTGTTACTTGTTGATGATGGTGCAGTAGTCACCTTGTGGGGTAGGCTGCTCTGTCCAACCTGACCAGCCTACCTGTGGCCACACCTGGGGCCTTTTCTCACAATCCCCTTTAAGGAGATACACCCATAGGTTTCTGAGACACTTGTCAGGGACTTGGCTATTCCAGCCTCAGCCCCTTTTCATCTCTGGGCCTGCTGTTTAAGATCTCAGTCTCCAGGATTCGGCCTTGCCTTGATGATGATCCCCATTTTTGTAGGGGGTTCACCTGCACCTTGGTTGCCTCTGCCCTAGGGCCAAGCCTCTTGGTGTTTACAGTAAGGGGAGCACTCTAAAACACCCCTGTCCATAAGCTGACTCCTCCCCTATAGTCATAGCTTGGTCCTCTGGTCTTAAACACAACATAAATGCCAACACAATGGTTATGAAACTAAATCCTCATAACCTTCCATTAATACTTCCCTTTAGGATATATTTCCCCTTGGCTCCTTCTTCTCAGCTCTCTAGGACTGCTTGAGCACATGCCTGCCTTCCTCCTGCAGCAGCCTTATATAAGCCCAGTTCCCCCAGCCACAGCCTCAGCATTCCCTCTAAGCTGCATGGCGTGTGCAACTGTGCAGGCACACCTGGCAGCACAGCATGTGTGTGCCTGCATGGCCATGCCTGCCATGCAGCTTAGAGGGAACACTGCTCAGCCTCTCCTCATAAGTCATGTGTTCCAGCCATCCCCCTCATCACTTTTGTTGCCCTTCACTGGACTTTCTCCAATTTGTACACATTCTTTCTGTAGTGGGGGGGGGCCAAAACTGAACACAGTACTCCAGATGTGGTCTCACCAATGCTGAATAGAGGGGAATAATCACTTCCCTTGACCTACTGGCAACACACCAACCAATACAGCCCAGTATGCCATTAACATTCTTAGCAACAAGGGCACATTACTGGCTCATATTCAGCTTATTGTCCACTGTAACCCCTAGGTCCTTTTCTGCAGAGCTGCTGCCCAGCCTGTACTGGTACATGGGATTGTTCCATCCTAAGTGCAGGACTTTACACTTGTCCTTGTTAAACCTCATGAGATTCCTTTTGGCCCGATCCTCCACTTTGTCTAGGTCACTCTGAATCCTAGCCCTACCCTCCACCAAATCTACTACTCCTCCCAGCTTGGTGTCATCTGTGAACTTGCTGAGGGTCCACTTTAAGCTATCTTCCAGGCTGTTGATGAAGTAATTGAACAAAACTGTTCCCAGGACCAACTCCTGGGGCACTCCACTTGATACTAGCTGCCACCTAGACCAGCATTTCTCAACCTGTAGGTCACAAACCAAAAGTGGGTCACAAGAATATATGAAAGGATCATGAACAAACATTTAAAAAATGGATCAATAAACTTTAAAAATGGATTCTTCTTTAAAGAAGAAAAATGTGGGAAACTGTGGCTCTTCCCTTGCAGGCTGGCAGAGTTCCATCTTGCAAGGGGCTTCTTGGGGGTCCCCCCAGCCCCCACACACACACCCTCTGCCCCACACACTGGGGAGGCTGGGGCCTGGGAGTGGGGGGCAGCGGGTCAGGAATGAAGGGCACTGGGTTGGGACTGACCATTAATGTTTACAAATGGGTCCTGATACAAAAAAAGTTTGAGAACCATTGAACTAGATATCAAACTATTGATTACTACTCTCTGAGCCTGATACTCCAGCCAGTTTTCTGTCCACCTTACGGTCCACTCATCCAGCCCATACTTCCTTAGCTTTCCTAGGAGAATGTTGTGGGAGACCATATTAAAAGCCTTGCTAAAATCAAGGTACACCACATCCACCAGTCTCCCTGCATCCACAGAGCCAATCACTTTATCATAGAAGGCAATCAGGTTGGTCAGGCATGACTTGCCCCTGGTGAATCCATGCTGACTGTTCCTAATCACCTTTTTCTCCTCCAAGTGCTTAGAAATGGATTCCTTGAAGATCTGCTCCATGATTATTCCAGGGACTGAGGTGAGGCTGACTGGTCTATAGTTCCCTGGATCCTCCTTTTCCCCTTTCTGAAATATGAACACTATGTTTTCCCTTTTCTAATCATCCAGGACTTCTCCTGATTACCATGAGTTTTCAAAGAAGATGGCCAGTGGCTCTGTAATCACATCAGCCAGCTCCCTCAGCACCCTTTGGTGCATCCCATCCATGCACTTGTATATGTATACAAGTCCCATGGACTTGTATATGTCCAGCTTTTCTAAATAGTCCCTAACCTGTTCTTTTACCACTGTTGGCTGCTCACCTCCTCCCCAAACTGTGCTGCCCAGTGCAGTTGTCTGGGAGAAGAACTTGCTTGTGAAGACTGAGGCAAAATAGGCATTGAGCACTTCAGCCTTTTCTGCATCCTCTGTCACAAGGTTGCCTCCCCCATTCAGTAAAGGACACACACTTTTCCTGATCCTCCTCTTGCTACTGACATACTTGTAGAAACCCTTCTTGTTACCCTTCACATCCCTTGCTAGCTGCAACTCCTATTGCACTTTGACTTTTCTGACGTCATCCCTGCATGCCTGAGCAATGCTCTTACATTCTTCCTTAGTTGTTTGTCCAAGTTTCCACTTCTTATAAGCTTCCTTTTTGTGATTTAGTTTATTGAAGAGTTCCCTGCTAAGTCTGTTTTCTGCCATATTTGTTAGTCTTCCTGAACATCAGGATGGTTTGTTCCTGCACTCTCAGTAAGGCTTCTTTAAAGTACAGCCAGCTTTCCTGGACTCCTCTCCCACTCAGACTGGCTTCCCAGGGGATCGTGCCCATGAGTTCCCTTAGTGAGTCCTTGAACTGCTCTTGGCAGTTCTTGGCTACAAAATCCCTCAGCAGAATCAAATAACCAAGGAAAGGACCCAGAGAGTTAAATGGCTTAAATACTAAATAATAATAAAACATCCTCTGTACCAAGATAAATTTGCCCAAGGCTTCTCATATTGTCTTCAACCTAAAATTCCATGTCTATACTTACCAAGACAAACATTTTTAGTTAAATATAAACTGTTTACATGTTCAAACAAAGATTTAAAAGCTAGATTGGAATTGCAGTTCTGCAATCAAATTATATATGACAAGCAAAAGAAAACTCCAAGATCTAAACAATCGTGGTTTTAGGGATTCAAAATCCAAACTTTCCTAATTTTATGGAGGGAATGGGAGGAGAAGGAGAAAGATGTCACCTCAGATTTGATCTCTCCTGCAAGTGTGAACAAAACACATGCAGATAATCTGTCTTGGAAGAATGAAATATTTGATGGTCTTTTAAATATTTTACATTTAACCTCAGATTTTTTTCCTTTAGTGTAGCTAAATAAATAAATGCCCATGTAAGCTGAACACAACACCATGATAGAACAGTTGACCCTGCATAAGAACCTCTAAAGCAGCAAAGTAGGTGACACTATGCTATGCAACACCATTAAGGCCTATCTGTGTGGCACTTAAGGGTGCCAGGCAGTAGGGCTGTGCAAAGCTTCAGTTGCTGATTCAATTTGGAGGAGATTCGGCTGATTCAGTGACTGAATCTCAGAATCCAAATCAAATCAGGAGACCAATAAAAAGGCCTGAATCAATTTGAAGCCTCCGATTCAATTCAGATATGATTCGGAGAAGATTTAGTGATTCAAGCAGTCCACACTTGCTGGGAGCTGGGCTGGACCTGGGCTCTGTACGGGATGTGGGGTGGGAGCTGGAGGAGGGGGGAGGGGACCATGGGGGGACCCCTTACCAGGCCTCATCCCCCGCCTGCTCCCCCAGCCTCCTGAGCACCCTCCAACCCCCACCTGCTCTCCCAGCCCCATTAATGGCTGGCGCTCC
>NW_005842509.1:357324-359632 GCF_000455745.1 Alligator sinensis
ATCCCAGCACTTAAAAAAAAAAAAAGCCCGCACTTACCAGCTGCTGCAGCAGCTGTCAGGGCCTCTGGGGGCTCATGGCAGAGCCCTCCCATGCAACACGGGGCAGTGGGGGCAGCGGGGATTGCTCCCCCCCCCCAAATTGCAGGAGCCAGTGAATGCAGGGCATTTTTTTTTTTTACGTGCCGGGATGCTGGGGCCAGGTGGGGCAGACATTGATGGGACTGGGAGAGCGGGCAGGAGATGAGGCCTTTTCGATTCAGTGATTTGGCTGATTTCACAGTGGCCAAATCTCTGAATAAGACTCAGCTAAATCGATTTGGGACAGTGATTTGAATCACCGAATCAAATCACTGTTCCCCAAATTGGCTGAATCTGAAGCGAATATTAGCAGCTTCACACAGGCCTACCAGGCAGTTCATTTACTTCATCTAGCAGTACTTAATTGTTCAAACTAAAGATTAACCCCCTGGATAAGATAGCTGAGTTTTTTTATGGCTTTTTAAAAAAAAAATAGTCAACTCGAAAGGTTGACTTATAGTTGGAACAATACAGCATGATGGGTGCTCCACATGTAGGCAATATAGTGGGCCACAATAAAAGACAAACAGAAGCTGGTATGATACCCCATTATCTTGCTTTTCCATATTTCTACTCATGCTCTTTTTTGCACTGTCTTTACAGCAGATACAAAACAGACCAGGTTTCATCATCAATGACTTCATTAATCTCTGTAGTACCACTGATTTCACTTTCGATTTCCCTGTTTAAGTGAAAAGCTAATTGTAATTGAATGAATTGAATTAAATGAAGGTATTGTAATCTACAGCGGCATAAGGGGAAAATCCTGGGAAGTGATTTTGTGCGGTCATTGTTCAGTATTGTACCTGATATTCTCTTTATTGGGCTGTCAGCCCAAGAACAAGCCTTCTGTTAGTTATATCCAGAGCAACAGACACTTGAGTTTCCAATGCATTAAGCAGTTGGGAAAAGGTGTTCCTATATATGTGTATATAGAAACACCAAGATATATATATATATATATATATATAGATAGATTTCATATATCTAGATATAGATATATATGAAATATTAAAAATATATTTTTTTACATTGGGGCTGCTAACTAGCTATGCAAACTAATGTCAACACATCTTTTTTTTCTTTAGCTTTTCTTCCTTCTTTTCAAACACTTTAGAATAGTGGCTCTCATCCTTTTATGGGCTCAAGTCAGGCCCTTGAAAAATGCCAGCTCTTAGTTTTCGCATATTTTACTGGCTACAGAAAGATAATAGAGAAATTCTTCTGTTCATAAAACTCAGAAAGACTACAGCAGATCAGGATGTTTTTACACTAGGGATCCTAGTTTCAAATCTCTGGACTCAGCTCGTGAATTATGTGCAAGTGTTTACACCTTGGTTGAGAATCATTGTTTTAGAGTAAGACCTGGGTTAATATACTGGGGTGTGCAAAATGGGCCATATTTGATTCAGATTCAGCCCAAATCGGGGACAGTGATTTGATTAATTGATTCTGATCACTGTCGCCAATTTGATTTGGCCTAATCCGAATCTGAAGATTTGATGCTTATTTGGAGAATCACAGCTTGTAAATGCTGTGATGGTGGGGCAGATGGAGCATCCCACAGCTCCTGGTCTACTTCCAGGTCCGTTGCCGAGCACACTGGGGAGCCTCTGCGCTCCCATGGGACACTCCCTCCGCCCCACAATCTCAGCATTCACAAACTGCCTGGTACCTTGAGGTATGTAGAAAAAACATTTCAAGCTGTGGCTATGTCTGAATTGTCGAATCTTTCTGAATCCCTCCAAATCAATTTGGAAGGTTCTGATTGGATTCAGAAAAATTAAAGGGTCTCCTGATTCAATCTGGATTTAGAGATTTGGCCACTGAATCAGGTCGAATCTCTGCTGAATCAAATCAGCGACTGAAGCTTTGCACAGCCATATAATACACCCATTTTATCCCATCAGAGGCTATATGCCTGGTCAATAAAAATCTCAGATTTCCTTATACATATAAGAAAAACTAAAAATCAGGACATTTGCTATGGGAACTCAGCAGTATCTTATGGCCCAGCACTGAATTAGGGGCATTCTCTAGAAACTATGGTTGCATATATCTGCTAACTATTTGGTTTGGTTCCTTGCTAAAGCAGTTTGTGGTATTTGTACCAGCAATCTTCTATTCTGGCTGGGCTATGTTAGTAGTGAGCCCATCTAGGGAAAAAAATTGTCATAGTGATACAAAAAAGTTTAAGAGTAGATTTGAAAGCATCAGGAATACATTAAAT
>NW_005842509.1:359642-362106 GCF_000455745.1 Alligator sinensis
AGGAATACATTAAATACATTTTACTAACTGCTACCCTTTGGGATTCTCAGCAACCAGTGAGATTTTCTAGTTCAAGTTCATCCCTGATTTTAGGACTTCAGTGGAGTTATACCAGAAATTAATTTGGTCTACTGGCTCTATTCTGTGGGGAACTTGCAGATGATCAAGTAAGTACCAATAGAGCAATTGTAATTTTAATTCTCAAATTTCTTTCTTTATTCTCAGGCGTCAGTAGTAATGCAAGCCTCTTTGGAGCCTTGTTGAAAGCCAAAAAATGTAGAAATAAAAATATGAGGAGAGAGAATGAAAAGTCATTCCTGGAAATGAACAAGGAGGGTTTTGCAATAAGTTTCCAAAAGATGCATATAAACATTGGCAATTGTGCAAACTAAGACTTTAAGGTTAATTTTGAGTGTGTAGGATAATTTTATCTAATGCCATCTCTCTGAGATTACACTTTCTGTTTTTATAAATGATCTAAACCCAGGAATTATCTTCTTAAAAACAACATTATTTAACACTTGTGGACCACCATCTAACCTAAATTCTTTTTTTCTCATGGTTTTTGGAATTAGACATTTTGGGAACCTAGTGATAAAGATTGGGGCATAGGGATAGAGCTAAGAATGAATGAAAAAGCTGATGAACAAGTAGTGTAGAGTATGCATGACTGATTTCTGCCTATCACTGTGATACAGATTTAGGGTCACATTCAGGCACATGAATTCAGAATAGTATTTTACTTCCTATTGAAATCAATGGGTTACTTGTAAAATGGCCTTGCCATTAAATGTAAATAGAATTGGGCAAATTAGACAGTTAGGCTTGTCTTTACAACAAAGTGAGATTTTTCAATGTCACTGCTATCTACTAACAGGCATTCAGGGCCCATGTTCAAATAAACAGCCAGCTTTTACTTCATTAAATATACGAATACACTGGGCCCCCAGTGCTTTGAGGGACAGAAGCTCTCAATCTCCCCCCGCCGCCCCCCATCTTGCTCACACATGTCAAACCTGAAAATGTGGCAGTAAGGCCATTCTAGGCGGCACCCTGTGTTCACTCTTGACAGTTCTTTTGTCTGCCATGCTTATCAGTGCCTGCAGGAAAAACCCTGAAAGCAGCTTCACTGACCCATTTCCAGGTTTGGGGCATGAGAATGGAAGCAGGTAGTTGGGGCCTGCTTAAGAGAATCCTTCTAAATCCTACACTGGAGATGCAGCACCAACATTCCCTAAGAGTTGTTTCCATAAACAGAGATTTCCTCCAAAATATGAATTCAAAACTATGGGTGGGTATCTTACATGCCTTTGTGTAGCTCCTGGGCTTTATGTTGTGGGATTGCTCCTGAGGTGCACAACAGGATATCTAGCAGAAAGGCAAAAGTTTCTGATAAATAGAGCATTCATTTGGAACATTGCTCAGATCAGAGTGCTTTTAAAGTACAGCCCTGATCCCAAAAGTGTTACCCTGCTATAACTTACTACCATGTGAAATTATTTCTAATCCCAGGAAGAGAAAATATCCAGAGCATTTCACCAGTTAGGTCAAGATGAGGAGCTCTGTGTGGATGCAGCTGGATTTGGACCAGTATAAATCCCACTGCTAACCTAGATGGTCATTTAAATTCAGGAATCAAAGGTGGCTGGATAATGATGCCAGCTATATCACTCACATGTACTATTTGCTACAAAAACTAGTGTGCCTTAACTATGCTGACTCAAAAGGGCTCCTAGGCTCAGGAGCACCTCTAAGCTTTTTCTGTCTTATGGCTCTTACTTTTCTTATGCAAAGCACCTTTATGTTGGTACCTGTCACAACCCAGTGATTTTTTGTGCCTCGGCACTATGGAATTTCCTGGCCACATGAGAGCTTCTTTGCACGGCAGAGTGTTCTGCTGCAATTGAGAACCCGCGTGCAGGAGAGGGTTCCCGCCAATTTGCAGTTTCCTTTGCAGGATGCATTTCTTCTTTGCAGCACAGAAATGCACGGTGCAAAGACTTCCCGCTATTCGAATGTAAATTTGTGCCCCGCTATTGGCCAGTGCTAAATTATTCACACGTGGCGGCTAGTAATTGGCTCGCTGGCCATTTAAAATTCCACGCGACTTCCGCCCAAGTCGAAGAGCTTTGACCACGCTGCAGAGTGCCTCTGAAGTTATCTGACTTGCGGCTGCCGATCGATAGACTGATCACCTATCGATCTTTCTTCCCGTCGCCAAGCGCAATCCCAGACGTACCCCTTTCCCCGCCGGCTTCGAATTGCGGACGGATTAACTGGCTTGGGCCCCGCCAGCTGGAACAACTCGCGTGGTTGTTCAGACGACCGGACCACCTGCGTCGTGATTGCAAGCGGCGTGAGTAAAGTTTTTTGCAACCAATAAGTTGTGTCTGCCTCTCCATTCACCAGCCCGCCCTAACGTACGACCAATTTCTAACGCAACTCGAGTCGGCTCTGGCCGTCC
>NW_005842509.1:367328-379322 GCF_000455745.1 Alligator sinensis
TTCTTTGCAGGGTGCATTTCTTCTTTGCAGCACAGAAATGCACGGTGCAAAGAGTTCCCGCTACTCGAGTGTAAATTTGTGTCCCGCTATTGGCCAGTGCTAAATTATTCACACGTGGCGACTGTTTAATTTTAAATGGCTTTAAATTTTAAATGGCTCGCTGGCCATTTAAAATTCCGTGCGACTTCCGCCCAAGTCGAAGAGCTTTGAGCACGCTGCAGAGTGCCTCTGAAGTTATCTGACTTGCGGCTGCCAATCGATAGACTGATCACCTATCGATCTTTCTTCCCATCGCCGAGCGCAACCCCGACGTACCCCTTTCCCCGCCGGCTTCGAATTGCGGACGGATTAACTGGCTTGGGCCCCGCCAGCTGGAACAACTCGCGTGGTTGTTCAGACGACCGGACCACCTGCGTCGTGATTGCAAGCGGCGTGAGTAAAGTTTTTTGCAACCAATAAGTTGTGTCTGCCTCTCCATTCACCAGCCCGCCCTAACGTACGACCAATTTCTAACGCAACTCGAGTCGGCTGTGGCCGTCCGAGACAGTACCTAGCACCATTACCATAAATGTCTAGACCTGGTTCTAAGGTGAATGTAAGGTACAAATCATGCCATTCATTTCAAAGCCACTTAACTTTTCTTAAGTTTTTAAAATAGGAAGCAAATGCCCTACATAAATATGTCATACTGCCATACAGCTAGGCAATGGTACCAAAAAAATGAAAGGCTGTATTCTGTCATCCTGACACACTTCCTGGATGGAGTATTATACCGTGTGAACAGTCTAACTGAAGGAAATGCAGCATCTGGCCCTATCTGAGCACACTTCTTGTGTGGGAGAAAAATATTACAGCCAGCTTAAAACATGCAAACCAAGCTGTCCACTACCACTTTCAAAAACAGTCAAGATAAGATAGCATGAAAAATGGTTCTGTTTGTAGCAAGATGTATTGCCTAGTTCCTAGGTGTTTGAGTGGCACTGATGCAAGGAAGAAAATGCATTGAAAAGTAATTAGCTTTCAAACTTGAACATGTAATAATAGTATCCAATACTTCTACAGTATAGTCTCTTTTATCTGGAGGCTCAAAGCATTCTGCAAATGCTTAATATATTACATCCCACTGTTTTTCTCAGAAGTATTTAAATATTTTCCTCAATGTAGGAGATGGGGGGAAATAAGGAAGTGAAGTGATTTTCCCAAGACAGCACAGTGAATCAGGGTCAGAGTCAGAAATAAAACTGTCGCATCCTAACTTCCAGTCTGTTGTTCCAACCACCAGATCAGATTGCTTCCGAGTGACATTTTCAGACCATTGCAACCAGTGAAATCAGATATCTTTCTAAAAGGTACACAGTGATTCAGTCTAAAAATTATTATACTATAGGCATGAATTAGTGGGTGAAATTCAGTGTGGTTTGTAGGTCAGACAAGATGATCACAAAGACCTTGTTTAGTCTTAAATTGTGTGAAATATCTGCCACACAAACCCCATCTGCCCTTCCTCTCAACCCAAATCAGAAATTAATCTTTTAAAAACTTGCTATAAAATTGCAGGCTTCAATACTGAGTCATTTTTTTATGCCAGAGGTTAACAAAACCAGCTTCAGAAACCCTGAAAATGGACAGGTTGAATCAATCAAATCAATTTTTAATTTTATTTTGACAAAAATTCACACTGAGGCTGACAATCCTGTGTAAAAACAAATCTAGATGTAGTTTGAAATACATGATGTAAAACCTTGAAAACAGGGTTCATCATAGAAATTTGGCAGCCCCAGCAGTATTTTCACCATGTGTAACTATAATAGAGTGGGAATCATGCACCAAAGCTCTTTCATTAAATTTGACATGAGGAGGAGAAAGGAGAGGCTGAACATCGTGGAGAAATAGTATGGGTATGGCCTCAGCTGTGCATATTTCACCTCTGAATCAAGCAAGGCTATTTATTGAGTTATTGATTCCAGTTCAAATGAAAACTTAATTAAAACTTTGGCTCGTTACTGTGCTATTACTTCATACTCAAGAAGTCCCCAAACTACTAAAATGCATGTTTAATCAAGTATTAATCAAGGACTTGCATTGCTTCAAGTCTTTAAAATGAGATTAGAAAACTTTCAAAAAGACATGCTTTAATCCAGTTTTGGGCTGAACAGTCTCATCTTAGAATTTGTGAATTCATAAATATCCTCCAGTTGGCCCCTTATTTTATGGACGTTGAGGAGAACAAGATTGTTTGCAGTTCTGTTGCCATGCACTTAACACTTGCAGTTCTAAGGCAACAAGTGTAGGAAAAACTCATGGTTTCTATTCATGTAGTGTACATCTGGCCACATGTATTTTGTTGTTTTCCTTTTCCTCTGAAACATCAGAAGTTGGCCATACTTGGAGACCCAACATAGGACAGGGTCTCCTATCCTTGAATCCTGTTTTTTAGATCTGTCTGACATGCCTTGCTCATGCGACATCCAAGTTTGAGTTTGTAAAGGAATTTTTCACTCAAACAGGCAGGGACTTCGAGGTTCTAAGCCTTCCTCTGTGAGATGGCCACATTTCACTTAACTAGTTCTCTGCCACTACAGGGACCTCAATCTTTCTTGTTCTTTTCCCCATGGTACAGTTATCACTCAAACCTGCGCAGGTTTCTGTAACTGTCCTAGTTTAGGTCAGGAGCAAACAGAACAGCAGTTCACCCTTTGGTGTGGCGGGGCACACAGGCTGCCTGCACTGGCTGAGACCAGCAGGTTGAGTGCACTTGAGCATGCCTCCCAGTGTGACCTGCAGCCTCCCTGGGCTCCCAGACATTGCCAAGAGCTGTCAAGTCTCCAGCATGGCATCTCCAGCATGGTTTGCTCAGCTGGTTAGCAGGGGGCATGGAGATCCCTCAGTGGGCTCCCACACACCCATCCAAGGATCCCCATACCCCCATGAGCTAGCACAGTGCCAGGGAGCTGGGCTTGGCCAAGCTTCCCTTCCCCCACACCTCCATCAGCAGTCAGCATCAGTGACAGGTATCTGCAGCCTGCACAGCTCCCTGATACTGGACCTGCTCATGAGGGGTCTGGGGAGGGGGGTCTCTTGGTGGGCTCCTGCACATGCACCCAGGGATTCCCAACCTCATGAGCCACTGCAGTGCCAGGGAGCTGTGTGGACTGCAGATGCCTGTTACTTATGCTGATTTCTGATGGGGGAGGAGGAAGAAGGGGGGCCCAGCTCCCTAGCACTGTGCTGGCTCACAAGAGGCATGCAGAAGCTCCCCTTTTCTACAAGCCAGCACAGTGCCATGGAGCCAGGCATGGCTGAGCCCCACTTCCCATCAGCATCCCTGGCATCAGTGGGAGGTATCATCAGCTTGCATGGCTACCTGTGAGGGGAGGCTAACAGGGACCCTCACAGGCATTGGGATGCCGACGGACAGTGACCTACCTTAATTCGCTATTATACATGGTACTGAAATTTGCTTCACTGGTCTAACCTAGATCAATTAAGTCTTATATCACATAGATCCGGGTCTATCTTAGACTAGGATCTGCCATTTTTAAATCAGTCTATGTGCTCCAAACTTCTGTTCCATTATGGGTATAGACCAGTTTCCAACCTCCTAAACTGGAAAAAAGTGTAATGTCTACATCTGGCCCAGGTGTTGCAGAAAGCACGGGTGACTGGTGCCTCCTGACTCTGGGAGGGAGTCACCGGCTGATCTCCAACTGGGGCGGGGGGTCCCCCAGCAGCCAATTGCCAACCCCAGGATTGCTGCTGGCACTTCTCAGGGGAGGCACCAGCCAGCCCTCCCCACTCCTTAGCCAGTGAGGGCCAATTTGGGGGGGGGGGGCACTTGCCCCCCCAGGCCCTCCCTACGTGTCGCCTATGGCAGAAGGTGAGAATAGATGAACAAGTGATCCTGTTGCACCTTAAAAAGTAGGAAGGTATGGTCCTGAAGAGTCCTTCAGTGAGGCCCTTTTCAGAGATTCTGTGTTGTACTGTATCCTGATTGAACCCCAGCTCTGTATCTGGACTTTGGACATGCTTTTCTCAGTCTTCGTTCTCAAACTGTGGAGGCTTTTATCCACAACAAACGGTGCAGAGAAGCACATCTGTGATGCAGGGGTTCTTTGAAAACAATGATTTATGGGCTAAATATTATGTGAACATGGCACAGAAAGAATAAAGGCTTCAAATGGCACTAGATTCTCATGGAAGCTGCAGTACAGAAGGGGAGTATAATCCAGGAATGAAATGAAATGATGCGCAGCAGTGATCTTGCTCCTATCCTGACTTCCATTTATCTTAACACAGCAAGATCAAGCCTAAGCTGAAGGTTGCCAGAAAGCATCTTGCCAGGATGCACCACAGGGAGCTACAGCAGTGCAATGCCACAGAAAGCATGCAGTTATTAAGTAGATGTGGTTTTCAAGAGTTGAGTCATGCCTGCTTTGCAGTCCAGCTAGCACAAAGGCAGCTTTCCATATTACATGTTAGCCAAGATTTATTATAATCATGTTTCTCTAGCAGAAGGAACCTGCTAGCAGAAGGACAGGAGCAGAGTCTGAACATAAAGGCATGCATATTCCTAATGCTACTAATATGAATACTTCTTTTGAATAGAGCTACTCATGGCAATAAAGTTAAACATGCACATAAGTGTTTGCTGGATCCAGGCCTTTATGTGTGGAATCCCACCCTATGCCAGAAGGATTTTATTTAAACCAGACATGCCTCACAGCATAACTGGGTATTTGCAGCTGTCTCTGCACAACATCTGGTTATTAGTAAGGTTTAAACTTGTATTTTTTAATGTACATATATTAGCCCCTTTTCTTGCTGGCTGTCCTTCTGCCTTTCTCATGGTAGCCAAGAATCATTAAGCACTTTATAAAAGTGACTCCTATTCTCTATTTCATAGGTGGTGAAAACAAAACATGGAGATGCTAACTAGCATGCATAAATGCACAGAGCAACTTGCTGGCAGAGATGCAAGCAGGACCTGACCCTCAGTGTTCCATTCCAACTACCCAGGAATGACTTTGCAGTTATACATGGGGTGAAACACGTGTCATTCCTTTTGAGATTGATAACTGAAAGCTGCTCCCGATACAACCTTGAACTTTCTTTCAAGCCACTTGACGTTACTTCCAGAAACTTATTTAGGCGGCCATATATTTTGACCAGTAACTACATTAAATGCCTTTCAATTAATTGTTTTCATTGTGATATAGCTAAAACCAACTTTTATTTTAATATCCATAGGAAATCTGGTTTTAATATCCATAGCAAATCATTCTTCTGTTCTAAATGGGGCTCGTGTTCCAATGCCAATAGGTTTTTTTCTTTAATTGCAGAAGTTTTAATGCACATAGTCTAGGCATGCATCATGTATCTTTGTTTATCATCATCATATGTGATGGTCTGGTGCAAGATATGGGGGAAAGTGGTTGTCAGCAGTCATCCTAGTGCAGAGAACATAGCATGTGTTTTGCAACTTGTACAAAAGGGAATATATAAATTTTATGGGCAAGTCATGTTAATTGACATAAAGGAAGTGGTACCTTAAAAAAGGATATTTAGCATCATGTCTATTTGCAATTCTTTTCATTAAAATGTTGAAGTTACATCAACATTTGGAACTGGAAAGAAGCCCATTGACATTTTTCAGTCATTGCACCTTAAAAGTTTTAGTGAATAGTGTCTGCTTTGAACGTTTTAATAAGAGCTCCTGCTAAACACTTTCTTCAAGGTTTAAATTTGATTGTTTGCCTTGCTATCTAAATAAAGTGTTGAAAAGATCTGTAAACACAGGAGACATTTAGAGTTAATAAAAGGAAAAATCTGCAGCTTTGATCAGTACAAAGTGTGGGGGTGTTTTCTTCCACTAGTTAACAGTTTATTAGCATTAAGTTAAACCAGCAATGGATTCAAATTATAACTGAGTAATTGCAGTGTTTTATAGATCCATTATAAAATAAACTCCCCACTTTTTTAACTTTTTATCTTGGTCTTGTTCTCATCTACCAACTATCCCTTTAGTACCTGTACAGACTACTAAGTTTTATACATCTCCAGAGAAAAGTAGGTAAATAAACAAATATTTTACAACAGTTGTGGAGCATTTGTTTAGCACTGACTAAACTCTCCAATAACTAGCAGAAGATTATACTCTCAAATCTAATTTTCTGGCTAACTGGGGCCTCTCATGGGAACCTTGGTGGCTGCCGGCAAGCATTTTCCTTGAATCAGCAGTATCAGTTAGGACTCATTATGTTACTAAAAATATATAATGTAAAAAATAACCTAAAATGGATGAAGAATTAGAATCTAGGAAGGAATGGAGAAGGGGAAGTACTATAAAGAGAAGGGTATGTATAAAGACAGAGAGGTCTAAGTCTTTTACAATAGAGGCAGTCTGAAATAACCATGGTTTCTTCTTTGAATCGTGAGAATAGCTATTTTCTTGTTTAAAAGCTTAAAGAGCTATTAAGTTGGGCAAATCACTGGTAAAACAGCTGGAAATGTAAATAGCAATTTAAACAGTCCATTGCCCCTCAATCCAAACGTGGAATGTGCAGATCTACTTCAAAAAAGTCCCTCTGGTTTTATTATATTGTCAACGGTAAGAGGATTGAGTAGGGACTCTTTCTCAGTGCACTGAATGGAGACGGTGTGCTTTATTTAGCAAATCCACAATTTTTTTTTCTCTCCCCCGCCCCTCTTTTTTTTTTTTTTTTTTTGTAAGTGAGCAGACAGATCTCTAATTTTCACGCCATTCTCCCTTGGAGACCTCCTTCAATTGCACCATTCTTTCATTATGTGGAACTAATGAAGTGCTCTGCAACCCTTAGGTCTCCAAAGAATACATTGCTTTAGGAATATAGTCCTTAAATAAAACATGTTTCATTGGCTGACTTCAAAAAACTATTCTTATAGGAAAGGTGGGGGGTGGGGGGAGCAGGAAATAAATAACTGGCTTGGAATCATTGTGTGAAAAGGGGGAGAATTGCATAGAAGGACACCTTTAAATTGTAGTTACAGTCAAAGGGTAAATTTGACAATGTCGATTTTGCCCTTTTGGTTATTATCTCATTCTAGAAAGTTGCTGAAAGCAGAGATTCTAATAAAAATGTTTCAAATTATTATTGTTTAAAGAATATTACATTTTTTAGAGCCTGCAGTTTATTGAGCTACTATTGGGATTTTTTTTTTTTAATAATACAAATGCTAGGTCAAAAATACTAATAATCCAGCAGCTGAATTTAAGGGTTGCTGCCTTCGGTTTTTAATAATAATAATACCTACCTAGCACATTATACAGTGCTTTTCATCTTCGAAGTACTCTACAAACACTGACTCAGTCATCTTGCTTGTTTATTCAGCCCTCTGAAAGCAGAGCTTAGTCTTATCCGCACTGCATCAGTTTCACAATTTTCCCATGAATGTACGTTGATATTAATATAGCTTAAGTTCATCCTCTACTCTGGGCCTTGTAGAACATAGCTGCTCCCTGTATTTCAAATTTGTCAAAGGCTCCTTTCCTCTACAAGCAGACTCTGCCCTCTGGCATTTTTAATTGATTCTCCTTTCTTCCCTAAAGCTTTTAATTGGTTGGAGCCCCATTTTCCTTCTCCCAGCCTGCAATCTGTATCCTTGCATCAGAAATGTTCTTTCCCACAATATCTTTGTCTGCAAAATCCCATATTGTAAAATTTAAAAAAAATGTTTAAACATATTTAAACATATGGTGGCTTATGTATGTCCGACTTGTATCTGAACCCAGCAAAGAAACATAAACATTTCATTTTTTATTAGTATTCATTTCATTTAACATTGCTTATCTTTAGTTTAATTTTATTTGGTGCTTGATTCTAATTTGTAGCATATTGGAGCTTGGTTTTGGCAAGCTGAAATAATGCTATCATCATGATTATTGTTGTGCTGGCATAAAAAACCGGTTGGCTTAATTTCAGTGAAAATTAGAACAAACTGTAATGTCTGTCTTTGTAAAACAGTTTATATTTACAGAAACTGTTGTAACCATATTTTGAACAAAGGGATTTCTCAGAGCAAAGCTATTCTACAAAACCCAGGATGTATCCAAACTTCTTGCCTAAAAAAATGATGATTAAAAATTAATTATTAATCTCAACTGAATAGATTAAAAACAAAATAGTGTTTAATGAACATTTTAAGATCGCATTTTTAGCCTTCTGAAGGTTAGGAATGAAGGACTGCCATTAATTAGTTCCTATTGTGCTGTGGTAGGACAGCACATAGGCTTTGTAACATCAGACTCAGAGGAGTGGAAAGCAAGAATCAGGACTAAAATTTTCAAGATGACCAGTGCTTTTAGGTGTCCAATTTGAGACATCTTGAAGAGGCCAGATTTTCAATCGTGCATTGAGCATGCACTCATTGAGTTAGGCCCCTTTTAAGTTGCTTCATGGCAATAGCTGAAATCACTTAAAAATTTTGATTCCTAACTGTGCTACTACCTTAACTAAAGCATTCCCGTGTGAACTCAGACACATCACTTAATCTCTCTGAATGTCATTTTCCTTTCCTTCATATAAAGACAATAATATTTCCCTATCCTATGTTATGGAGTCTAATTCAGTAATGTTTATTTAGCTTTTTGAGACATTAGGTGGGAGATAGTATTGTACAGTGCTAGTCTAGTTTATACAAATAGTGAGCACTCTTAAATCTCACTAATGTTAAATGATTACCCAGAACATGTGAAAATTAGACAAATTACAAGTGCAAGACAATAGTAGCAGTAGCAGTAGCCGTAGTACCTGTAAGTTACAAGCAGAGCTGTGCCAAGTTAAAAGTGAAGATTCAATCTTTTTCCCCCCCCGTTTAATTAAATTAGTCTTAAGGTCACATGCATACAATTATCATCTTTTAAATTGTGTTTTATTTTGTTTTTACACCTGTTCCTCCCTTTTTCTCTGCCTCCCCACAAAGCATTTTCAAAGTTGCAAATGATGGACTGTGTTCAGTTGTCATTGTTGTTTTTCCAAGGCATTCACAAATAAATGACTCCAGCCATAAGTGTGTGAGAAAGAGTGCTACCAGGCTGCAAGGCACAGAATATATTGTAGATATAAACTATACATGCATTGGTATTAGTAGATTCAACAGAAAGTAACTTAAGAATCACACGTGCATATTCAGCACATTAACATATCATGCAGTCATCATCTGCTGCAGGAATCAACGTCCAGCAACAACATGTCCATTGCTAGCATGAAATGTTATTTACCTTGGGCCAGTTCCAGAAACTGTATTTAGATGCATAACTCCTCTGTGCACCTAAACTCACACTGATGCTGTTTAGGATCTTGCCCAGCATGCTGGCACCTGGGAAGCAACTCAACTGAATAGATTAGTGCTGGGTCCTATATGAACATTTTGCAAAAAGATGCTCTCTGCCCAAAAAGAGCATATGAAATTGAAGTTTAAGGCTGGGGTCAAGAAGTGAATGTAATAGCAGGAGCCAAGGTAATTGTTAGACAGTTGTGGTCTGCCTGCTATGCAGAACTTGCAAGATACCTGCATCCTAGCCATTGTCAATATTTTAATTTTCTTTATGTGCTTTCGTGTTCTCCCAGACCTAAACTGTGATGAAGATTAACAAGAATAGGGAGGAGCAAGATTTCCAAGCCAATAGTATGATGTGGCTTTCTACTGCCATGGACCCTACATAGTCATAGGCGAAGTGGATGTTAAATGTTGCTTTTCAAATCTGACAGTATTTTATATTCACATTGTACATAAATGAGGACATGATTCAAAGCCCAATAAAGTTGATGGAAATATTTACGATAACTTGAATTGGCTTTGAATTAGACCTGTAGACAATAAACAAGATACAAAGCAGTGAATATGGTGTTCTTCTATGAACATTTAATTACTATGGTAGATTCAAACTATACCTCCAGGAAAATGCAGAGAGGATGAGGGAGCACTGCTTGTCCATAATTAACAATTATGGAGATGAAGGGAGCAATTGGAAAATTTCTACCTGATGCAGACTGATAGATGTCTATTACAGATAAACCCAAGGGACAACGTCCAGGGAAGGATCTGAACTTCCACAAAATATGCTTTCTCATCTGCAGTTTTGGCTCTGACCCAGGTATGAATGTCTGTTACATAAATCTGACCCAACTATTTTTAATTTGATGGACTTCTTCCACAGACTTCAAGTTGGATAAGTCGAATATTGCTTTCACATGTCTAAACTATAAGGATGCTATCAACATGTTATTAAACTTTATTTTCAATTGATTTTAGATAAGCAACTCAAGAATACTCAGAATTTTGTAGAGAGGACTCTTTCAGACAAGTGGGTCTGGATTTGCTTCCCATGTTTTAACCCAAATGTGTGTTCTTTTCTTGATTCCCTGAACTATGTCTCAGCATAACTTTGTGAGCTGATTTTGCCTACTGACTTCCATTGTTGAGCAACCATCAGTGAAATATAGTGTGCATATTCAAATCAAACACAAACACCATGCAAACACTGTGCTAATAGCTCATAATGCTGCTAGTAGGATGAGATGAATATGTCTATACCACTGCTTCAGGGTTCAAAGGAAGCATCACTTTCAAGCACTTTTTACCTACCCACTCCTGCACACAGGTGCCAAACCTGGAAATAAGGCAGTGAAGCCCACCACTACTCTCAGGGCCACTGTCTCTGGCATGCTTGAGAGCAGCCATGGGACATATCCCCAGCAGAGCTTCACTGCCTCTGTTCTAAGGTTGGCATGCACAAGTAGAACTGAGTGGGTAGGTTGTACTTGAGAGCAATGCCCATTGGGAACAACAAGGAAGTGGTGTAAACATTCTCAGTATACGTATTATATTAAATGGAAGATATTGACCATACTAGACCAAACTTTGCCGAATTTATTCAAGCAGACAGTCCCACTAATTTGAACTGTATAAGGGACATGACTGAAGTGAACAAGATTTTTCCTATTTCAAACCTCACTACACAAGGCTCTAAAGTGTTCCTACTCAGTCCATATCATATCCTCTGAACCAGAGGCTGCCTGTCAGTAATGGAGTTTATCTGAGCTTCAGCTAAGTAGTATGCATCTTGTTGTGTGGTTTGTCAAGTACCAGTGGTTGGCCTTCTGGAGAACTCTTAATTTAATAGAAAATAATAACCATTCTCCCAGTTCTCCAAGGTGATCTAGAATTATCACTACTATAGGCTTTCTATTAGGGCTGTGCGAGGCTTTGGACAGAGCTTCGGATCCGGAAAAACTTCAGGTGCATCGGGGTCTGAAGCAGCATGTCCGGGTTGAAACGCTGGCCTCGTTAGTTCCAGTTTTCCAAAAGAGCTTAAGAGCCGCCTCAGAGCTGCCTCGGAGATCTGGCCATAGGGTATAATGGGGAAACAATAAAATATCTATAACTTTGTTGGTTTATGTCTGATTTGGATGAAATTTTCAGGAGTGGTAGTCTCTGCAGAGAGCATGAAGTCTACTAAGTTTCAAGAGGATCAATGTAGGGTTTTTGGGGGAACTGCACCCCAAGTTCTTGAAAGAAAAACTCATGTCATGTCTAGGCTTTACAACACAGGGGGTTGAACACTGCCGAGATGGTAGCCTCTGCTGAGGCCACAAAGTCTGACAAGTTTCAAGAAGATCGGTGCAGGGGTTTGGGGGGAACTGTACCCCAAATTCTTGAGAGCAAAACTCCTGTCAAGTGTATGTGTTACAACACCCGGGGTGGGGGGTCAGTCAAAACTGCAGGGGTGGTAGGTCTTACTGAGGCCACAAAGGCTGCCAAGTTTCAAGAAGATCGGTGCAGGGGTTTGAGGGGAACTGCACCTCAAGCTATGGACAAGCAAAACTCATGACATGGGTGACACTGCGTGTGTTAAGACGCAGCAGGGTGACAGCTGCAGCGATGGTGGCCCCTGCTGCGGCCATGAAGCCTGCCACCTATAGAGGAGATAGGGGTGTGCAGGCCGGCTCCCCATCT
>NW_005842509.1:379962-380958 GCF_000455745.1 Alligator sinensis
GTGTGCCTATATTAAGACTGGCCAATAATGTGGCAGAAATCTCAATACAAGTGGTGGGAACTCCTTTGCATCGTGCATCACTATAATGCAAAAGACATGCACTATGCAAAGAAAGCTACATAACTGGCGGGAAAAACTCCTGCACGCAGGTTCTTAATTGCAACAGAACACTCCACCGTGCAAAAGAGCTGCAATTTGGCGGGAACATGATTTAGCAATGCCGAAGCACACACAAACAAGAAAAACTACAACTTTGGGTTGTGACATCCCCCCCTGCTGAAAGCATAGCTAAATTATGATCAAGAACCTTGTCATGAGTCGTCAAACGAGCAAACATGCAAATAAACAAATAAACAAACATAAAATTCACTGTCCTGGAATTGAGTTACAGAATAATCAAAAACAATAATCAATACAAACACATAATCAAAACTTTAGATTGGGATATCCCCCCTCGTTGAAGGCATAACTGAATCAGACCGCACACTCATCACTAAAGTTGTTACGAGCTCCCACTACGGGTTCATGAGCTAAACGAGCAAACACAAAATTCGCCAACACAAGGAGTTCGTCCTCTAAAGATCGAATCAAATAATAACCAACACAAATATACACATAATTAGATTCATAATGAAGAACTGTACGATCAGGGCTTCAGTGGGCGTCATGGCGAAGTCATACGTCAGGCCCTCGCTTCCTTCAATGATGGAGCCCTCTCAGGGCTTCTCTTCGCCATGTACTCTGAATTCCGGATCTGTAAATAAAAAACTTATAAAACAGATTAATGATCTTATTTAATAAACTTAAACAACTTTTCTAGCTCAATTGGATGAAACCGTTGAGGATCCATCATCTGGCTCTTCTAAGCAACGAAAACCTAACTCATAAGCCAATCGCCACTGGCTTGCGTCTCCTAAGATCCGAAGCTGTTTCTTAGCGAGTCCAGAACGCTGTAGGAGAAATCCAAACATATATCGCTCCTCCAGGGGTCTCTCT